>NC_077235.1:72458823-72701679 GCF_027887165.1 Monodelphis domestica
TACTTTTTTTAATCAATGCTATACCAATTAAACTAACAAAAGATTACTTCATAAACCTAGAAAAATTATAATGAAATCCATGTGGAGGAATCAAAGATCAAGATTCTCAAGGAAAATAATAGGAAGGAAAAATGAAAATAAAGTGACCTAGGAAATACCACTTCTCAAATATATTACAAAGCAGAAATCGTCAATATGGCTTGGTACTGATTAATAAATAGAAAGGTTAATCGGTGGAATAGAATAGGTACACAATATCAGAAGCAAATATGCGCAGTAGCCTAGTGTTTTATAAACCCAAGCTCCCCATTTACAGGGACAAGGACTCACTAGTTGACAAAACCTCCCTGGAAAACTGGAAAGCTATACATACTTGCTATGATCTGTAACTCTATATACTTTATATCACTGGATACATGACCTAAGCCAAAAGGGTGACATTATAAACAAAATAGAAGGGCAATGACAGAATTACCTTTCAGATCTATGGATAGGAGAAGAGCTCATGATCAGTTAAGGGACAAAGAAGATCCCAAAAGGTAAAATGGACAACTTTAAAAGTTTTTGAACAAATAAAACCAATGTAGCTAAAATTAAAGTAAAAGCAGGTAAATAAAGGAGAGGGGGATCTTTGAAGCAAATTTCTCCGATAAAAGTCTCATTTCTAAGATAAATATGGAACTGATTCAAATTTACAAGAATAACTGTCATTCTGCAAAGGATAACTGGTTAAATAGGAGGTTCTTAGAGGAAGAAATCCAAATTTCAATAGACATGAAAAATGCTATAGAAAACTAATAATTGAGAAATAGAAATTAAAACAACTCTGGTTCTACTGCATAATCATCAGATTGATGAAGTTGAAAAAAAGGTGATAAATGCTAGAAGTTTTATGGAGAAACAAGTTTATTAATGCACTGTTGATGGAGCTATGTGCTGGTCCAGCCATTCTGGAAAGCAATTTCAAACTATGAAAAAAAATATTAAACTATTCATACTCTTTGATTCAGTGATACCACCACTGGGTCTATATTCTGAAGAGATAAAAGGAAGAGGAAAAGAACCCATGTATTACTAGGATATTTACTTATAGCCGCTAGTTTTGTAGTGGCAAAGAAATGGAAACTGAGGAGGTACCAAGCAACTGAATAATCATGGTTTACGTGATGGAATATTGCTATGCTGAAAATAATTAAGAAGAAGATGATTTCAAAGGAACTTGAAAGATTCATCTGAACTGATGCAGAATATAGAGAATAGAATCAGGAGAACTTTGAAAGATTTAAGAACTTTGTTTACTGTAATGATCAACCACATTTCCAGAGCACTCATAATGAACCATGTTATCCAACAGATGTTTGACTTTGAGTACAAAATGAGACATATGCTCCTTTGGACATGGCCAGTGAAGAAATTTGTCCTGCTTGACTACACATTTTGTATCAAGTTAAAAAATTATTTTTCAACGTGAAGGGAATGAATAGATCAATTTTGTTTAACTGAAAATAATAAAGTTTGATGAAAAAAAGAAGAAATTCAGGTAACTGGGGAAAATTTTTACAAGTTTTTAGAATAAACAAGGGTCTTATTTCCCAAATATATTAGAACTGATTCAAATGTATAAGAATAATATCCATTTTCTACTTGATAAATGGCCAAAGGATATTAACAAGCAATTTTTACAACCACAAAATCATAAACAAGAACAAAGGAAAATGAAACACATGTGTATAATAGGAAATACAGTAATTGCCTGACATAAAATTAAGCAAGTGTGGAGAAAATAAGCTCAATCTGGCTTTATCTGGTAAAGGTCAGATGTTTTGAGTTAACCTACTATCCACAGAAGCCCACATACATGTCCATTGCTGCCATAAAATGAAACCATACAAAATATTACTTTTTCTGGGTAATCAGCATACCAGTGTACCTTATCAAAAAGTGCCACTAAAATCTAGATAAATTATATCTGAAGCATTCTCTTCATCTCCTATTTCTAAATCCTTTCCAAGGGAAAGAAGAAATTGGGTTAGTCTGGCAAGCCTTGTTTTTTATGAAACCAGGCTGGTTCTTGCTCTTTCTAAATATTCACCAAGTATCTCTTTAATGAACTGCTCTAGAACAGTGATGTCAAACTCAAATAGCAATGGGGGCCCCTATTCCACACATAAGAATCCCTGTGGGCCACATATTGACTTAGTTTAAAAACATAAATTATCTATATTTTATTGTATCTTTATTTGTTCTGTTAACTATTTCGCAATTACATTTTTTTCTTCTTTCCAATTATATTTTTATACAGTTCAGGCCAACTGGGGAGTGTTGAGGGCCCAATGGATCTGGCAGACAGTTCTAGTTTTCTCTGGTTTCCTTCCTTCCTTCCTTCCTTCCTTCCTTCCTTCCTTCCTTCCTTCCTTCCTTCCTTCCTTCCTTCCTTCCTTCCTCCCTGCTTTCTTCTCTTTCTTTCCTTCTTTCCTTCTTTCTTTCTTTCCTTCTTTCTTTCTTTCTTTCTTTCTTTCTTTCTTTCTTTCTTTCTTTCTTTCTTTCTTTCTTTCTTTCTTTCTTTCTTTCTTTCTTTCTTTCTTTCTTTCTTTCTTTCTTTCTTTCTTTCTTTCTTTCTTTCTTTCTTTCTTTCTTTCTTTCTTTCTTTCTTTCTCTCTCTCTCTTTCTCTCTCTTTCTTTCTTTCTCTCTCTCTCTTTCTTTCTTTCTCTCTCTCTTTCTCTCTTTCGTTCTTTCTTTCTCTCTCTCTCTTTCTTTCTTTCTTTCTTTCTTTCTTTCTTTCTTTCTTTCTTTCTTTCTTTCTTTCTTTCTTTCTTTCTTTCTTTCTTTCTTTCTTTCTCTCTCTCTCTCTCTCTCTCTCTCTCTCTCTTTCTTTCTCTCTCTTTCTTTCATTTCCCACTATCTTTCAAATATCATTGACTGGAGCAAAAAGCTCCTACTTCTATTTCTTGATTATCATCAAGTCATCTGCTAATCTGCCATTATTTAGGAATTGTGTCCAATTCTAGGGATTAGTCCTGATTGACCCTTTTAGCAGTTATCAATATTCTGTAGTCATGTTCTTTATAAGAGACTAGCACTCTTAGAGTATAGCTTTGTTTTGTTTTGTTTTGTTTTGTTTTGTTTTTCCCCAGACATGTGATCCCATCAATGTAAGGAATGCCCTCTACCAATACATATGGACACTTACTCTGCGACTTCTATTCTTAGAGTTGCCTGGAGCTTGAGAGTGATGGATTGAGGGTCAAGGTCACAGCACCAGGTGGGCTCCGAGGCAAGTCTTGGCTTGTCCAGGGTCAGGGTCACCGGACTCGGTGGTTTGAAGCAGGACGTGAGCTTCAAATATTCCTCACTTGAAGGCTAGATCCCCACTTGCTCTCCAAGGCCTTTTATACAGTGGGTGTTTTTTGGTAACAAGACTCAATAAATCCAATTGCTGACAAGTCAATTGCAAGGTTTAGTATGTCCATTGAATGGCACACCAGGAAAGTGACACTAGACAATCTAGTTGTATGGAAGCTTTGAATTTCAGTAGTTGAAAGAGCGAGTTCTCTCCGAGATGTCTGGAACACATCACCTCCAGCAATCACACCCCCTCAGTTTAATCCTCTTTGCAGTGAGGATAAGAACATTGGCTTCTGCTAGGACAGGTGTCGAATAATTGCTCTTTGATGCCTTGTTCTTTAAGAAAGGAAAGCCTTTGAAAAGATGTTCAGAAGTCCACATAATATACAATTCAGGGCTGGAAGGAACCTTAGAGATTTTAAAGGGCAGCCTCTACATTTTACATGAAGTCTGAAGCCACTTTGGTGCTTGTCTCTCATAATGGACAATTTCCTCATCATCTCACAGGCCAAGGAGGCGACCTTGGGTTCAACAGAGCTCAGAATCTTGGCGTATTGGTTTGGACTTGACTCTTACTTGCCCGGAGTTCCTTCAGTTCTCAAAACAGAAAAAAATATTCTCTTCTAGTTGATTTTTTTCAAGACAGGAATTTGATTGATTCTTCACCACCGCTACCACCCCTTCCTTTACAAGCAGGTCACACTTACTGGTCTGTTGAATGGACCCAAGAAATGGGTCTGGTGATGAGTTTTTTCTGTTCTGGGTTGTTTTTTCTCCTCACTTTGAGGTGCCCAAGAAAATCAACCCAGGACCTTGGGATTTGAACAGGGCAAACTGGGAGCCACAACTTCTGGCATCGGGCACAGAAGTCCCAAGAAGCCAGGACACCCAGGACATGAGCCCTGAGCAGGGTTTAGATGTGGAAGTGCACCTGTGCTCTTTGGGAACTGAACTAAGCTAGGCACCCAATTCCCTCCTCCAACTCTTCCCAGAGTCTGAGCTGGTGCTGAGGGGTAGGGGGATGGTGTATCCCATGTGTTGGAGGGGAAGATGTTTATGTATTTATGATTGTCTTTTGAAGTAAGTATCCCTCCATAAAAGTATCTCTTTATATGTGTCTATAAAACACACAAACACACATGTAATACATATATGCATGCATGTAAATATACATACATGTACAAGCACACATAACATATCTATAGATATATAACAACCTGGACATAGGAATAAGAGCTATTCCCTGATATATCACAGCTTAAAGAAAAAGGACAAACTCCTTAAAATAAAGTAAAAAAAATCATTAACAACCACATAAAAGAGAGCTCCAGATCACTTACAACCAAGGAAATGCAAGACTCAGTGGGATTTTATCACCCAACCAGCAAATTGGAAAAAAAAGGGGGGAAAGATGAGAATAATCCATGTTGGAGGGGCTGTGGAAAGATAGGTGTACTAATATGCTGCTGGAGGACCTGTGACTTGTTCCAACCATTCTAGAGAACGATTTGGAATTATGCCAAGAAATGGGGAAAATGTCAATAGTTTTTAACCCAGAGATCCCCTTGCTAAGCAAATGATGGGAAACAAAGTGGAAGTCCATTGGTTCCCATGTGGTGAAATAAATCATGGTAATGAAAGTAACATTATTGCTGTACTTTAAGAAGGGTAATTGGGCAGATTTCAGAGAAAGCTAAACAAGATTTTATGATGCTACATAGAATCAGGAAAACAGGATACATAGTCAATGAAAAGAACACACCACCCCAAGCCAATAACAATGTAGTAAGAATGACTCGGTCTCTGGTGAAGATTCATTCAAGAGAGGTGGCAGAGATGGTATTCAACATGCGTTGAATACATTGAATATACGCTGTCAGATAACGTTGATATTATATTAGTTTTGCTGAATTTCTTCCCTTTTTTCCTTCTCGTTTTTCTTTTTTGTTAAAGGGATGGCTCACTGGTGGGCAAAAGTGGGATTGGACAAGGAGAGTCTTCTATATCAAGAAATGAAGGGGTTCAGTGGATGGAGAGCCAAACCTAGATATGACCTCAGATACTTCCTAGCTGTGTGACCCTGGGCAAGTCATTTAATCCCAATTGCCCAGCCCTTACCATTCTTTTGCCTTAGAACTGGCACTGAGTATCAACTCTGAGACAGAAGGTAAGGATTTTTTTTAAGAAATAAAAAAGACTGAAGCAATTTTTAAAGTACAATTAACTTGTGAGTCTACTCTTTATTCATATTTTTTCAAATAAAAAAACTTGAGCTTCCTGCAAACTTTGAGACTTTAGTCAATGATGATGAGAGCAACAGAAATAGAAGTTCTACAGGTCAAGACTGGTTCTCCATCTGGTCATTTGGGGGTGAGGGGTTTTTGGTTTGTTTTGTGCTGACCTAGAAGAAGCCACTTTATCCGCTAGAAGTCTGCCTTTTGGTGGATAATACTAGAAACCAACTGCTGTGCTAATGGAAGAGAGAAAGATTATGATGACATAGAATGATAATCCAGAGATCTCATGGTAGCAATTATTCTCAGCCCCCTCCCTCCAACGTTTCACAAGAGCAGCTAACAAGGAGGAAAATGGACTTATTTGAATATTACCTCCTTCCTCCCGTCACCCGTCGCCCACCAACGTTCTACTAAGAAATGAAATCCCCCAAAGACACAATAAGGGTACAAGGAAGGGGGTCCAAAAGAATGAATCATTCCAAATGGATGATCTACCCTTGAATAATTGAGATGTAGCTTGTACTTAGTGTCCCCTGAGACCCATGCTTCCTCCCCAATGAGATAACATGGACTGTGGCGCGTCTTAGGGCCAGCTTCTTTTCTTCATTCTTTGCCTCCTTGCCAATAAAACTGAGGCAATCTGAAGCTTAGCTGTAGGTTGGCAGGGGCTCATGTCCAGGGTTTTCCAATAACAGTCTCCCTACATATGACAGAGGCACTTAGTACTTAATGTGGGTATTGAATACAGGACAGACTTTATTTGGACCTCCCATCCATACTCACAGAGTATGTATAGAGCTGCCAAACAAACAGAAAGAAAAAACCTGCAATAGCCCATTAGATCCATTGGACACCACGTGGCGGGTGGTGACATTTTGGGGAACTACTACATAAATCTTCCCATTTCACCTCTAACCAGAATTAGCCAAGAAACTCCCCAAAAGAGAATTGAATGTTGCCAAGATCTCTTGGGCCCCCATAACAAGACTTCAGTCCGTTGGCAATAAGGGGATCCTTTGTGGAGAATACTCTTCTTAGAGGAGTGCAGGCGGAGGAAAATATTCTCCCTCTAGGAAGTTAGCACTTAACTCATAAACCAGGGAGTTCTAGGTCTCTTGGGACCTCATGAATTCACATGGATTTTTTCATTCACTTGTCTCTGGTTTTTTAGTTCACTTGTGCCCCAAAAGAAAACAAAAAGGCAGGCAAAATCCATTAGAATCTGAAGGTCCAGAAATTCCTTTCCAGGCTCGCGTGGACAAGCCATTTTCTGCCTCACTTCAGTAAAAAGGTCAAAAGGAGAAAACACACAGAAACAGGGAAAAAGAGATGAACTAACTAACTCACAGTTTTCTCTTGTAGAGCAGAGAGTGGACAGTGCCTCCAAGGAGAGGCTTAGTTAACCACTGTCTACCAGGAGGTGGCTCCAATCTGATCAGTAAGGTTTCAGTGCACAAGCCCACCCTTAGGAGAGGTGTTCTTGGTGTGCCTACAGTAAGACTCCAGCCCATCAAAAAGACTGGAGGAAAAAAAGTATTGGGAGTCCCAAACCTAGGAGACTAAAAACAAACAAACAAATTCCTTCACATTGCCAAAAAGGAAGACTGGAGGAGACTCATCAGATGGACCACATCAGATGGATCCACAGATTATACTATTTATATTTTAGAAACTTTTTTTTCCACAGAGGTTTAGAGAAATAATGTAAATGTATGTCAAGTGATTTTTAAGAAAGAAAGAAAGGAAGGAAGGAAGGAAGGAAGGAAGGAAGGAAGGAAGGAAGGAAGGAAGGAAGGGAGGGAGGAAGGAAGGAAGGAAGGAAGGAAGGAAGGAAGGAAGGAAGGAAGGAAGGAAGGGAGGAAGGAAGGAAGGAAGGAAGGAAAGATAGAAGGGAGGGAGGAAGGAAGGAAGGAAGGAAGGAAGGAAGGAAGGAAGGAAGGAAGGAAGGAAGGAAGGAAGGAAGGAAGGAAAGATAGAAGGGAGGGAGGAAGGAAGGAAGGAAGGAAGGAAGGAAGGAAGGAAGGAAGGAAGGAAGGAAGGAAGGAAAGATAGAAGGGAAGGAGGGAGGGAGGAAGGAAGCCAGAAAAAATTAGAACTATCTGCCAGATCCATGGGGCCCTCAACACTCCCCAGTGTGACCTGAGTCAGATTAAAATATAATTGGAAAGAAGAAAAAAATGTTATATGTTAACAGAACAAATAAAGACACAATAAAATATAGATGATTTACACTTTTAAACTAAGTCAATATGTGGCCCACAGGGATTCTTATGTGTGGAATAGGGGCCCCCATTGCTATTTGAGACTTTAGTTCTCTCCTCTATAGAATATAGAAATTGGAAGTAAATTGGACGAGTAAAGGGAGAACCAAATGAAGGAGTCCTTAACCTGCAAACATTTATAAGTACCTACTATGAGACAACTGAGTAGCTCAATGGATAGAATATCAGGCCTAGAGATGGGAAGTCCTGGGTTCAGATACTTCTCAGCTGTACAATCCTGGGCAAATCACTTAACTCCAACTGCCTAACTCTTACCTCTCTTCTGCCTTGGCACTGATACCTAGTATCGATTCCAAGGCCAAAAATGGGGGTTATTAAAATAATTCAATATTTTCTATGACCAAATGAATCTATTTTCTCTCCCTCCCACTTCTTCCCATTGGAAAGAAAAAGAAAACCATTAAAACACATATGCCTAGCCAAGCAAAACAAATTTCTCCATGAGCCCTGTCCAGCAATGTATGTCTCATTCTGCACCCTGAGTCAGGAGGTGGGTAACTTGCTCCATCTTTGGTCTTCTATGAATATGATTTGTCATTGGATTGATCAGAGATCTTCAGTCTTTCTGTTATCATTATAAAAGTAATGTGTTAGGGGCAGCTAAGTGGCTCAGTTGATTGAGAACCAGAACTAGAGATGGGAGGTCCTGGGTTCAAATCCGGTAGGCTACATGTGTTGAATACATTGTCAGATGAAGGTGGCCAGCTAGGTAGCTCAATGGATAGAGAGCCAATCCAAGAGGCAGGAGGTCCTGGCCTCAGACATTTCCTAGCTGGGTGACCCTGGGCAAGTCACTTAACCCCACTGCCTAGGCCTTACCACTTCTCTGCCTTGGAGCCAATACACAGGATCAATCCTCTGAGGCAGAAGGTGAGGGTTTAAACTGATTGCCTTCTCCTGCTTCTGCTTACTTTGCTCTGTGACAATTCACACAAGTCTTCCCAAGTTTTATGGAAACCATCACCTTCATCATTTCCTACAGCACAACAGTAATCCATCACATTCATAAACCGCCATTTGTTCAAACGATGGGCACCCCCTTAGTTTCCACTACTTTGCCACCACAAAAAGAGCTGTTAGGAATAGTTTTGTACATATGGTTGGCCACTTATTTCAACACCTGCTTCTGTAATTTTGTTCTGCCGGCGGTTCATTCTTGCCATTCATTTCAGGGAAAAAATTTTTGGCATATTCGGTGGAGCCCCAGGAGAAGGAAACACTTCAACAGCTTTGTCATGCAGAAGAAAAACAGTGAGTATCATCCTACCCAAGAAATTTATCTCCTAGCCAAGGCTAGAAAATGGCTGTTTCTCACTATAGCTCGAAGCCTCTGGAATAACCTTTTACTGTAGTGCACCGAGAGCCAACTTTTCCAGCTGGGGATCTGGATTTGGGAAAGCTTTAGTTCCTTGAATCGAGTTTTTTCAAACACTCTTCTATGGGCCGGCCCTGCGTGGTGCTAGGATTTTTCATTTGCCCACTCTTTGCTGCCATCAACAAAGGGCACAGTGATTCCTCGTGCCAAAATCACTTCTGGGCTCCTTGGATTCAACGTCCAGTCAAAAGAAAACTCAGTTTGGAGTTGGAATACTTGGGTGCAACTTTACCTGAAACTTTTCTTCGTGGGTGACCTTGACAAGCTCTTGTGACCACAATTTCATCATTTGTAAGACGTAAAACAGAGGAGTTGATTGTGATGATTTGTGCTCCTTCTCGACAATACGGTGCCCCCAGAAAGGAGCGGGGGTTGCCAATTTTCCACCATTTTGATCAAACACTCATTTCCTGCCTTTTCTCTGAGATTTAATTTAGCTATTTGTTAGCAAGCTTACCCAGCATCAAGGAGGACTAAACATAAAGCAGGGACTGAGTCAATAACCAAAAGGCCATAACCTACAGCTTCACAAATTAAAAGCCTTTTTCTTCTTTCCTTACAGTAAATAGTAAGTACCCTGATGTGCTAATGATGTGGCACGAGGCATGATCAACTTGCTCTTTTCAGAGTTGTTTGGTAATGATATGTAGCAAGATGGCCACGAATTCCTCAGTTCCCCACAAGCATTGAGAATGACGTAGATGACAAGGGGCGTTTGACCCGGTCCATGAAATCTTCCAGGGGACGCAGGCAGATGAAGCTCGGAGGCTAAACTGAGAATAGGGATACCAAAGAAGAAGCAGAAATGTCCCTAGGTTCTAACTTGCTTTTTAGAAATATTTCCTTTTACTTTCTTTTTCTGTAAGGTTTGGGGGTTTGGTTTTGATTCTGTTGGCCAACTGAGTCCCTGTTTTCTGGGGAAAATGGGAAATGAGAATGATACAGAGTTGGGTTAATTCCTGGTCCTCCTGTTCCTACAGTCCCCCCCACCCCCAAGTTATTTGGAATTTATGTGCATATTTTGCATATACTTACTTATATCCAGTTATTGCCCTCAGTGGATTAGAAATTCCTTGAAGGTGGCTACTATTTAATTTTAATCTTGGAATCCCTAGAGCCTACACAGTGCCTGTGGGTATCTAGTAGGCGCTTGAGAAATGCTTATTGCCTGGTTGATCAAGTGATTGATGGGTACACTGGAGAGAACCTCGGACTTGTTCTCTTGCTGGCTCCTTCATGATGGAGTTGCATGACTTTGGGCAGGCCACATGACATTACTTTCCTCCTCTGTCAGAGAAGGGAGTTTTCATAGCTCAAAAGTCCTCAAAGCACAGTCCTGGGACCTCTGGGGATCCCTAAGACCCAGGAACTCTACCAGATCAAAATGATTTTCACACTAATATTAAGATGTTTGAATTGCTTATGATAAATACCCATAGAAATATCTTACATAAACAAAAACTCTTTGGGGATCCTCAATAATTTTTAAGAGTATAAAAGGGTCTTGAGACCAAAATATTCGAGAACTGATGGTCTCTAGATTCTCTCTGAGGCCCCAGCAGAGGTCCTTGATGGGATGGTTATTGCATAGGAAACCCCAAACTTCATCTGTTTTGATTTTCCTTTTTTCATTCCAGCTTTAGTGATCTATAGATCTTCTTTTGTGATCCTATAGAGCTCTAGATCCATGATATCTCTTGCTGTTAAAGTACACTGTTGGGTGTGTATTCAAAGAAAGTCAAACAAAGAAAGAAAGTTCTCATATTCATGAAAATATTCTGATCAACAAAGATCTGAAAACTAAGTAGGTACTTTCCTTTGGGCGAAGGGCTAAGCAAACTGTGGTATATGCATGTGATGGAATATAACTGTGCTGGAAGAGGTAATGAATATGATGAATTCTGAGAAGCCCAGGGAGAGACTGAAAGGGAAATAAGAAGAAACAGGAAAACGATACCACAATACCTGTAATGAGAGAAAGGGAAAGAATCTATTTGCCTCCTCTACCAAATGTGGTGGGTGCTGTTGTTTTCGAGGAGGGATATATTTGCAAATGAAGGTGCTGTAAAAACATAAGCTACCAGCCAGAATAAGATTAAAAGTGCTCTTTTCCATATTAATAATTGACATTTGCATAGTGCTTTAAGGTTTGCAAAATAATTTACATACATTATCTCCTTTGAGACTCAGAGCATCCCTAAGAGTGGGTACCAGATATATTATCATCGTCCTTTTTACAAAGGAGGGAACTGAGGCTCAGTACCTTGCTTGGGGTTACTGAGCCAAGTGGGATTTGAACCCCGTTCTTGCTTTTTTCATGTCTAGTACACTAGCCACCATTCGACAATCCCTTTTGAAAAAATAAACCAAGAAAAAAACAAGAAAATCAACCCCCCCAAAAAATGATTTGAGAGGTAAGAGTGTCATCATGGGAGGATCATTGGAGTTGGAGACTAAAGAACCTGGGATCAAGTTTAGATTATATCATTTACTTTAGGGAAGTCAATTCCTCCCTTTGGGCTGCAGTCGTATTCTATAAAATGATTTGCTTAGAGTAGATGATTGCAAAGGTCCTTTCTAGCTCCAAGAGCCCATCCATGCTAACAGCTACCTCCCTGCATTTATGCCTTTATTCCAGTGTAATGAATACACTTACTCTGCAGTCAGGGGAACTGGGTTCAAATCCATTTCTGCTACCTGAGTGACCAGGATCAAGTCCCTTCCCTTTTCTGGGCCTCATAGGATCATGGGATCATATCCTCTAGTCCAGAAGTGTCAACCTTGCTAGCCCTCCAGCCTCCCCTAGTGTAGCTTGAATCAAATTAAAATTTAAATGGGAAACACTTTTTAAAAATGAGTAAAAATTGAATTAAACTTAGATAACATGGCATTTTAGAATTTAATCAATAAATGCAACTCACAGGGATTATTGTGTATGGATTAGTGGCCCATTTCTATTTGAGTTTGACACCACTGATCTAGTCCACTCCCCTCATTTTACTGGCAAGGAAACCAGGACCCATAGTGGGGATGGCATTTGGTCAATGTCATTCCGGTATTAGGTAGCAAAAACGGGATTAAAATCCAGTCCATTGGACTACAAATGCAAACCAAGGGCTAGATCAGATGATTTCTAAGGGCCCTTCCACTCCAAAGTCTGGGGACTCTTCTGCTTCCTACATGGAACCTGGTTAACAAATCACCATCACTCTGTGGTTTTTAGGCCTAATGATGACTCTTCCCAGTGACGAAATGTGTGCCCATTTCTAAGTAAAGCAGAGTTTTTCAAAAGTAGGAAAAAGTATGGAAAACCAGACTACAGAGAGCCAATATTTTGCTTTTATTTTTCGTTAAAGATGGCATCCATTAGGGACTCACAGCCTCTCACAGACCTCATCTTTAGCTTCAGAGTTAGGCCTGCTGGTGCAGGAACCTCCCAAAACACAGGTTGAAAACGCTATGGACCCTCCCCAGGGGCAAAGATAGAGGGGTTCACGTCAAAACAGCCGACCATAGAAATAAAGGATGGGCACGAAATGCTCCGATGTCTAATCCCCGAAGAAGTGCCCTGGGCAGCTTTTTCCCAGCAAGAGCAAGGGGTTCAAAGACCCTTCTCTAGTTGGGAGGCCCCTCCATTGCAATTTCTCCCAAATAGTCTTGAAAGCAGCCCCTCCCTGTATGTAGCAAACACAGGACCAACAGGAGTGCTTTTGATCCCTCTAAGTGATTTCTGAAGCATTCTTGGGGAGCCCAGAACAGCTGCCACCCATTAGGATCTTAGGACTTTTTCAAAAGCCTGGCTGATGAAGAACCATTGTTGGCCTGGAAGAGAAAGCTCTTCTTCTCTGGTGGGGGCAAAGTCAGAGCCAAGATAAAGCTGTCCTGGAGCTTTCCGTCGATACAGTGCAAAATACATTCTTACAGGCTCTTTGAGAGAATTATGGAAGCATTTGCAAGTATTCCCAGCCTACAGTGATAGCGGGAACTCTCGTCTTGGAGGACTGTGACGAGTCGGACTGTCAACCTCATGACCGAGAATTGCTTGGCTAACTGGGAAA
Organism: Monodelphis domestica; assembly: GCF_027887165.1. NCBI lineage: Eukaryota > Metazoa > Chordata > Mammalia > Didelphimorphia > Didelphidae > Monodelphis > Monodelphis domestica. The sequence continues at coordinate 72,472,122 of NC_077235.1, forward strand.
AGGAGGTCGTTCAGAGATGCCCAATATTGGATGGTAGGATTTAAACCTGAGAGGTCAGGAAGTCTACTCTCTTCATCTTGCAGATGAGATCAGAGAGGCCAAAAGACTTGCCTTGTCACACAGGAGGCAAGTTTCAAAGGCAAGATTTCATCCCAAGTCCTTGGACCCTTGGATCCTGGATTTAGAGCTGAAAGAGATCTTAGAGACTGTCAAGGCCAGTCCCCTCATTTTACAGAAGAGGAAACTGAAGCCAAGAGTTTAAGTGTCTTATTCTAGACACCTCACACTTATCAGATTAGCCAATATGATAATAAAAGAAAATGACAAATGTTGGAGGAGGTGTCACAAAATTGGGACACTAATGCATTGTTGGTGGAGTTGTGAACTAATACAATCATTCTGGAGGGCAATTTGGAACCATACCCAAACGGTTATAAAACTATACAGTTTTATAACCTGATTCTGTAATATCGCTACTAGGTCTATATCCCAAAGAAATAAAAAAGGGGAAAGGACTTAATTGTACAAAAATATTTATAGCTGCTTACCTCCATGAACTGATGCAGAGTGAAATAAGTAGAACCAGGAGAATACAGTACCCAATAACACTAATATTTTGGGATGATCAACTGGGAAAGACTTAGCTACTCTCAGAAATACAATGATCCAAGTCGATTCTGAAGGACATATAACAAAGACTGGTCACGACCTCCAGAGAAAGAATTGTCGAAGTTAGAATGCAAACTGAAGTGCGTTATTTTTCACTTTAGTTTATTTTGGTTATTTTGGGGTTTTGGTTTTATATGAACATTCTCTTACAAAAATAACCAATATGGAAGAATGTTTTTCATGATAATATATGTATAATCCAGATCAAATTGCTTACCATTTCTGGGAGAGGGGAGGGAAGGAATGGAGAGTGATAATTTAGATCTTATAACTTTGAAAAATATATGTGGAAAATTGTTATTAAACGTAATTAGGAAAATAAAATATTAAAGATAAATAAATAAATGTATCTCTTGCCTAAGGTGTTCTTCTTCCCTGTTGGGGCTGAATGTTGGAGGTGCCAACTGAGGATTGAGTGGCTTGTCCTTTACCCTTGATTTCCTTGGTGTTTACAGTTTAGATTTTTGGTCCAGTTCTCAGTGGGGCTGGGAGGTAGAAAACAATGAAACTATAGAAGTAATGTTACAGCCAACAAGCAGCCCAGGAAAAAAAGCTCAGCTTCAAGAGACAGACTCAGGGATGGTAGTGCCATCTGCCCGGGGGCCAGACCTGGAGAAGGGGAAAGAGGAAAGTTTTTACAATTTATCTTGTGGCCAAATCCCTAAGGAAGACACAGTGGGGACAGGGAACAGCAGGAATGGAAGTCCTTTGGTGTGGGCAGCAGAGTGAACAGTGCTCAATGGCTTGGTCTTGAACTCTGAAGTCAGGGTCTCCAGGGAGCCCTTCTGGCCTTTGAACATGGGTTTCCTCTCTGTGCAGATGCCCAAGCGGGAGACAAATGCCTCTTTCTCTCCATGTATGTGGCAGTTCAGGCAGCAGAGTTGTACAAGAGCAGATGAGAGTGTACCTGGCAAACTTGGTCTCTGCCCCATCCCGAAGTGTGTAAACTAATAGGGGTGTTGACAGCTGGTCCATGTTTGGGAAGTATTTTGAAGCATAGATACTGACCTTAAAATAGAGAAACCAACCTAGCCTTCAGCCCCATGCAGTATCAGAGCCATGTCTGTCCCAGTTATTAATAGACTTTAGGCATGCACAGTTCTCACTCATCCTTAAAAAAACTTCTCTCTTGACCCTATCATTATCCCCTCAAGCTATCATCTCATAAAATAGGGCCACTCATTGCAGCAATTTGAATAATGACCCTCTCTGTGATTTTGAAAATTTTTCAAATGAGAAAGAGAATTAATCAGTTTCTTCCACCCATTTTGCTTCCTATATATAGCTGTAAAGGCCTCTTCAAAGGACTGATTAAGTGCTAACTCAACTCATCATCTTAACTAGGAAAAAGAAAAGGAGGAAGTCCATGAACAAAACTTCTGTGCTCAAAAGGAATTCATTAACAAGACATTCTGGGCATCTGATCAAGGCCTCAGGAGGACTGGATGTGGGAGAGGTCCTCTGGGCCTTGTAAAAATAATACTTGGAGTATTGAATATTAATTTTAATCTTTACAGCCTTCCAAATCTGTATCCAGATGGTAGGTAGGGGTAGAGGTAGCACCTCTCCAAAATGGCGTCCTATCTTTCCCTTTTTGTACAGGAGAAGTTCCATCTCTGTTTGGGGTCTGGGATGCTCCTTCCTTTTTCCTGCACTCCAGGATGGTGATCAGTAGGGAGTATTATTTGGTACCTTTGTTTCCAAATTCACACTTTGGGATTTTGGAACGCAGAAATTAATTGAGAAGGACGATGTAGCTAAGATTAGCTTACAGCCATCAGTTCATGGTCAGCTTACAAGGGGGATGTGGAGGATCTCATGTATAATCCTAGATACAAAGGAACCATTTAGGCCCAGGTGGAACCTTACCTAAATTTTAAGAACTAAAATGAAGAGATGGGAAAAACCTCAGCTGGAAAAAGAAGTAAACAAAAAGAAAGAAAGGAAACTACATACTTATTCAGGAGAAAAGGCAACTAGTCTGGGTGTAAGTTCTTCTCAGGAATTCTGCCTCTAATGTTGTCATTGCCAGGAGGACAGTGTTGGGCTGCTCCCCAGAATGAGGATCAAAGGAGGAGATGATTGCAATTTTCCCTCCTTGGAATTCCTTTCCATAGGAATGCTAACTCAGATTCTTTGGAGAGGGAGAATAAATATCCATTACCCAAAGATGGTGACGAGGGGACTCTGTTCTCAATTATGAAGATCATTGGGTATGAATGGGCATACATGGGTATATATTCTCTAGCAAGCAAGATCAATCCATTTGCTACATCCTTCAGAGGGAGGAGGGCACTTGCAGTTACAAAATTCTAAGAAGCCAACCATACTCAGACAAGCCTTTGCTGTGTGACCCTGGACAGGTCATTTAACCCCTATTGCCTAGTGCTTACCAGTCTTCTGCCTTGGAACTGATATTGATTCCAAGATAAAAGGTAAGGGTTAAAAAAGAAGCCAACTGCAATATCTTTGGATACATCACAGCATGAGAAAGGTCATGGCAGCCATAGACATGATTAAATGAATCTCAGTAGTTATAGTTTAAATCCTATTACATTTAGGTGATTACATTAAATTATAAGCCCGTCAGCATCCTGTTCCTCTCCATTTCGCAGTCAAAATCCTAGAAAAAGCTGTTTATATCTTTGCTCCCACTTCTTCTCCTCTCACTTCTCCATCCTTTTCAGCCAGGATTCCGATCTCATCCCTCAAATGAAATTGATCTCTCCAAAGGTACCCAGGAGCTCTTGATTGTCAAATTGAATGACCTATTTTTGAGTCCTTATTTTTATTGAGCCCCCTACATACAGCATTGGCATTGTTGTCTACCCATTCTTTCTGCAAACACTCTCATTTCAAGCCCTCTCTTGGCTCTTCTACCTGTTTCTCTCTTTCTCCATCTCCTTTACTGAGTCACCATCCATGTCCCAACTCTAACTATGACTCTGTTCAGGGCTATCTTCTCTCTCTAACTTCTCTCTCTTAATGCCCTCATCAGTTCTAGTAGGCTCACTTTATCACCTCTTTACAGATGATTCAGATTTTTACATCTAGACCTTGTGTCCCCTGACCTCCAGTCCTACAACATCAACTACCATAGATTATAGACATTTCCAAATGGATGGCCCAGAGACATCCCAAAACCAAGACATCCAAAATAAAAGTCATTATCTTTCCCCCCAAATTTAGCCTTCTTTCTAACTTTCTTATTTTTGTCATTGGCACCAGCAACCTACAAATCACCAGGTTCCCAACCTCAGAGTCATCCCATCCCCATCCCCACACACTTTCAATAAGTTGCTTGGCTTGGACAATTTGACTTCTTTGTCTCTCCCATCTGTCTTCTTCTCGCCATTTACATAACCAGCATTAGGTGAGGTACTTACCTCTTACCTGGACAGTCGCACAAGCCTCCTAATCTAGTCTTTCTCCTCTCCAATCCATCCTCTATACAACTGCCAAATATTCCTGAAATACAGGTCTAGCCAGATCACTCCCCTGATCAAGAAGACCCAGTGGCTCCCTATTGCCACTAGGATCAAATACAAACTCTTTAGCTTAGTGGCTCAAAGTCCAGCTCAGACTCACCTTTCCAGGCTTGTTGAACATTTCTCCTCTTTCATGTATGCCCTTGGTAGTCTCATCAAACTCACCTTCTCACACAGAACCCTACAGATATTTTGTTTCCCATGTCCATTGTCCTCTGGACCTAGAATGCTCTTTTTCCCTCACCTCCATCTGGTAGAGTCCATTGATAGCCTTCATATCTCAGCTCATGAAAGGCCTATAAAAGGCCATTCCTCACTCCCACCCCCATCCCAATTGCTAGTGCCTTCCCCTTGAAATCTGTTGTTGTTCAGTTGTTCAGTCCTGCCCAACTCTTAGTGACTCCTTTTGGAATTTTCTTGGCAAAGATACTGGAGTGGTTTACCATTTCCTTCTCCAGATCATTTTATAGATGAGGAAACAGAGTGAAGTGGCTTGTCCAGGTCAAATAGTAAGTATTGGAGGCCAGAATTGAACTCAGGAAGAAGAGTCCTGACTCCAGGTCTGGTGCTTTATCCATTGTGCCACCTACTCATAAGTCATATGAGATAGTAGGTGGGAGCAGTGGAGAGAATAAAGAGTGGGTCATTCAGGCTCAAAGGGCCATAAAACTATGCATACCCTTTATCCTAGCAATACCACCAGTGGGTCTGTATCCCAAAGAGATCAGAGTTGAGGTCAAAGGACCTACCTGTACAAAAATATTTTAGCTGCTCTTTTTGTAGTGGCAAAGAATTGGAAACCGAGGGGGTGTCCACCAACTGGGGAATGGATAAAAAAAGTTGTGGTATGTGGTTGTAATAGAAAATTATTGCTCCATAAGAAACGACGAACAGGATGATCTCAGAAAAACCTGGAAAGACTTACATGAACTGATGCAAAGTGAAGTGAGCAGAACCAGGAGAACAATGTATACGGGGACAGAAATTTTCTATGATGATCAACTGCAAAGGACTAAGCTATTATCAGCAAAGTAAGGTCCCAATATATCCACAAGTGACCCAGGTTGAAAAATGCTCTCCAAAGCCAAAGAAGGAACTGTTGGAGTCTGATTGCAGATCAAAGCATCCCATCTCCCACTTAATTTCCTTCATGAGTTTTTTATCATATGTGTCTTTTGTCATGGTGTGAGCAATATGGAAATATGTATTCTATGAAAGCACCAGTGTAACCTATATCAAGCTATTTACCACCTTGGTGAGGAGGGGAGAGGAAGGGAGAAAATCTGAATCCTAAAATGTCAAAAAACAATTGTCAAAAATGGTTTCTGCAAGTAACTGCAAATTAATTAATTAACTAATTGATAGTGGTTTATGGAGGGAGGTCTTTGAATAAAAATCCTCCCTCCTCTATCTCATGTCTATGCATGTATTTTGTAGTGCATGAGAAAGCTCTGGACCTAGAGTAAGATGGCCCTGGTTTTAAATCCTGACTCAGACATTCATTAACTGTGTGATCCTGGGCAGGTCACTTCTCTTCTCTTGGCCTCAGTTTCCTCATCTGTAAAATGAGGGCTTTGGATCTGATGGCCTTTAAGGTACCGTTGTGGCTCTGGATCTAAGCTCATATGATAATAATAAGTAACCTTTAGATCGACAAAGTACTTTGCCTCAATTTTCTCATTTGATCCTCACAACAACCTGTGGAATTAGAGCTATTAATGATCTCCGTTTTGTTTATGAAGAAACTAAGGCTGAGGGAAGCGTATCAGAGCAATGGTTCAAAATGTCTTGGGGCAGTCAGATGGTTCAGTGGATGGAGAGTCAGACCTGGATTTGGAGGACCTGGGTTAAAAATATGGTCTCAGACACTCCTCAGTTGTGTGACCCTAGGCAAGTCACTTAATCCCCTTTGCCTAGACCTTATGGCTCTTCTTCCTTAGAACTGATATTTGGTATCAATTCTAAAACAGGAAGTAAGGGGTTAAAATGATATCTTCCTATTCAAAGCCTTTCCATTAGATCACCTAGCTTGCATGAATAAGATTGAAGAAGGAAGGCACTCATGACACTCGTCTTGAACTCGAAAGGATTGTACTGCATGGATTTTCTGAGCTAGCATAAGAACCCTCTTACCAGGGTAGCCTTCCCCTTGGACCTTCAGTTCTTTGTCAAGAGCCTTATCTCCCATCGTAAGATGCTACATAATAATAGACCACCCTTGTGGCTGAGGATGTACACCAGGGAAGGTATAATGCCTTGGTTTTTTCTGCCTGGTAACAAATCTCTGCCAGAAAACATCCTGCCAAGCACACACCCTGGCTATGCTTTTCAGCAACCAATAGAATTCATGGTAGCTGACCAAATAGAAACATAGCAGCAGCCATTGCCGATGAATAAATTTAAGCGATTAAATTGTATTTCTTACTTATTCATGAAAGTCAGTACTTTGGAAAATGGAATGAATTGATGAATTAAATTAATGTACCTCAGAGCAGACGTGGTCTTTTTTTTAAGTATTGCATTTATAGCTGGTAGAACTGGTGAAACATTTAGGAACTCTGAGGATGTTTCTTCTGGACTCTGAATTTTTTTTTTCATTGTCTCCTGCCCCATTCCTCTTCCTTTCCTTTTCCATTACAGAAATACGGGTAAGAATTATCCAATCAAAACATGCAAGACATGCAGGTGCTATCATAGTATTAGCTCTACCAACACATGACAATCTCATCTATATTATGGTATCCTGAGCAAAAGGAACAATGACCCTAGGATTCCTATACTCAAAAACGTAAACTTCTGAAACACAGAACCAATATCTTGAAGGTTTCCAGAGAAGTCTCGGACTCTTTAGTGATGGTATTCTTGGGTTTGGGTCCCTACAATGAGTACTTTAATTCGTGGTCAGCCTAAAATACAACTCTTTCTTTTGAAACTCAGTGTTGCTAACTATATTAAAGAGAAGTCTCTTGGGTAGAGGTGGGAGAACTTATCGTGAGGTTTACTATTTGAGTTCTCCCTAAAAAAATTGGTGCCATCAAGTGGTAAATTAAGAATATTGTTTGAAATCAAGAGGGTGCCTATCATTTGGGGAATGGCTAAACAACTTTATGACTGCTAGGATACTATCGTGCAGGCAGGATGCTTTCAGAAAAACCTGGGATGACTTACATGAACTGATGCAAAGTGGCACAGTGATACAGAACCAGGGGAACATGGTGTATAGTACAACAATATGGAAGGGATGATCAACTGTGAAAGTCTTGGATATTCTGATCAATACAGTGATCTACCATGATACCAAAGGACTCGTGATGAAATATGCTCTCCACTTCCAGAGAGAGAACTAACTGATCAACTCTGAGTATAGATTGCAGCATAGTTTTCTCACTTTTTATTTTGCTTGCTTTTTTTTGATAACATAGTTAATATGGAAAATGTTTCACAAGACTTTACGTGTATAATGGAGATCATATTTCTTGCCTTCTCAATGAGTGAGGAAGAACAGGAAGAGTAAGAGAATTAGAACCTAAAAAATAGTTTAATGAATGTTAACAAAAAGAATATTGTTGGGCTTATTTGTTTTGACAAACCATAAAATTAATAACCTTCCCTGTTTTTGAAGTCTTGGTTACTATAGAAAAGCAAGAGCTGGCATGTTCATTCATTTTGCATTTGTAGGAGACCATGTACTCTTCATACCAAGAAGAAAATACTAAACCTATCATGGTTAACGATAAGAGCAGTAATAATAATGGCTTGCCTTTCTACCTTGCACATAACCTGATATCATAGACAAGATGTTGGACTTGGAGGCAGGAAGGTTTGGGATCAAATCCCACTTCTGACACATTACTACCTGGGTGACTCTGAAAAATCACTTAATCTCTCTGATCTTCCATTTCCTCCTGTGTAAAATGAGAGACTTGGACTTGATGGCTTCTAAGGTCCCTTCTAGCCTGAGATCTAGGATCCGATGCCCTCCATTAAAATTTTACTCTGCTGCTTTGTTAAGATACTGGATCCTGAATAATATAAGGCTTTGCCAGTGAGATACTGGCTTTTTCTGGTCTTATGAAGCTGGACCTACCAAGCTCTGTGTTTAGTTACCAGGTACCGTATCATTTGTAATGATAGCATCTCATGAGGCCACTGAAACAGTGGAAGGTATGCTTACAGCAGGGATTCTCAGACTCTCTTTATTTGTGGCATAGTCTTCTCTTCCATGATGAATGGTTGTACAGCTCTTGAAATTTACAACACACCCTTAGAGAGTTCCTGGATTGTGCTACTGAAATCAAAGATACTTCAAGTATCTCCCTATATCAGCTTATTTGATCCTTACCAGGGGTGTAACCTTGCACAAATAACACAATTTGTCTGAATCTTTTTCTTCATCTGTAAAGTGAATGGGTTGGACTCAATGGCCTCAGAATTCCTTTTCATCTCTGAATCTAAAATCCTTTGTATGACTAACCAATCCAACTCCTCTGAGTTTGTTTCCTCCTCTATAAAACAAGAAAGTTGGATTCATTGGTCTCTGTACCCATATCTATGAACCTATGATCCCATACCTATGGGGAAGATATGACCAGTATCCCTTTCCCACAAATGAGGAAATTGGCCAAAGGATAGGATTTGAACTGAGTCTTAAAGGAAGTCAAGGAATCCAGAAGATGAGGAGGGAGAGCATTCCAGGCATGGGAGTCAGTCAAAGTCAAGAGTTCCAGACTTCCCTGGCTCTAGTTTCCTCAACTGTTAAATGAGGGTGATAACAGCATCTATCTCACAGGCTTGATGCAAAGATCAACTGATACCATATTTCTTTAAAAAAAAGAAAAGAACAGAAAAATCCCTAGTAGAATGCCTGGCTGATAGTAGGTACCCTTCCCCTTCATCTGACTCCAACCACAGTATTCCATCTAATGCACCACTTAACTGCCACCAAGATAGTAAATGGCTCACTCAGGGTCACAGCCAACATGTATCAAAAGCAAGATTTGAACCCACATCTTCCTGACTTCAAGGCCAGCTTTCTACTACACTGTGCCTTAGAAAAGTTATAGGACCGAAAATAAATCCACACAAATCATCAACATTTTTGTTTGTTGTCAACAAAACATAACAGGAAGAGATGGAAATTTTAAAAAATCATAAAAAATACCTAACCAATGCATGAAATATTGAAGAATCCTCCTACATAAACGCAATGGCAAAATACTCCTTAAGGAAATAAAGTCATTTACTAAGTCATTTATAAATGACTTACAAATTATAAATTTACAAATAAAGTCAATTACTAAGCAAATATAATAGAATGAATATGAAACCCATACCGAAAAATAAAAAGCTTGAGAATCTCAAAATGAATTCTGTTTTAATTTTTCTAACTTTCTCAAGTAATCCATTGGTGGTTGGATTATTACGTCATTGAATAAGTAAATTAACCTCAGTACTGTTGTAATTTTTATAACACTGACGCAATCTACCCAGAAACAATTAATGCTCTGCCAGTTATTTAGGTTTGTATTTCTACAAAAGGTGCTTTATATTTAGATTCATATAGTTATTGGATGTGCCTCTCCCCAAAATGTTATACTTCTGCTTATTTTTAAAGGAATGAGTTTTATCTTGAGTTTTATCAGCAATATAAAAGAATGCTGAAGACGTATGTGACTTTATTTATATCCTGTTACTTTGTTAAAAAAAATTTAATATACACTTCATATATAAGTATAATATTTAAACAGGATGATATTTTAAAATAAATTTTGGATGACTCAGGTTTTATAAGTAAATTATCATATCATCCGCAAAAAGCAATAATTCTGCCTTTTCTTTCCCTCTGCTCATTCTCTTGGCTTCTTTATTTTGTCATATTGCTAGAGCTAACATGTCTAAGACTATGTTAAACAGTAGTGGGGATTCTTGCTTTATTACGGGTGTTATTGGAAAGGTCTCTTACCTTTCTCCATTACGCATGATATTTGCTCTTGCATTTAGATGTTCCACTCTTTATTTAAAAAGTTCATTTTTTCTTATTCTTTCTCCTCTTTTGAATAGAAACTAGTTTTGGATATTGTCAAAAGCCTTTTCAGTAGCCATTGAAATAATCATGTGATTTTTAGTATTTATGCAATTAATGCAATTTATTGTTATTAATGTCTTCTTTTAGGTTGAACCAACCTTTTGTTCCTGGTCTAATTGAGTTCTTAGTTTAAATCCATTATATTCATAGTATAAAATCTTTCCAATATGTTGATGTAGCCTATTTGTTAATATTTTATTTGAAATTTTTCTAATCATGTTCATTAGAAATATCGATCTATAGTTTTCTTTCTATGCTTTTGATTCTTCCTCATTTAGGAATCAAAACTATTTTTGTATCATAGAAGGAAATTGGAAGGGTCCCGTCTTTGGCTGTTATTGAAAATTGTTTATGTAATATTAAAATTAATGCTTCTTTGAAAGTTTTGTAGAATTCCCTTGAAAATCCACAGGGTCCTGGAGTGTTTTTTTTTTCCTTTGGAAATAAGAGGATTTTTTTTAAACCCTTACCTTCTGTCTTGGAGTCAATACTGTGTATTGGCTCCAAGGCAGAAGAGTGGTAAGGGCTAGGCAATGAGGGTCAAGTGACTTGCCCAGGGTCACACAGCTAGGAAGTGGCTGAGGCCAGATTTGAACCTAGGACCTCCCATCTCCAGGCCTGGCTCTCAATCCACTGAGCTACCCAGTTGCCCCCTGTTTTTTTTTTCGTTTGGAAGTTCATCTTATGGCTTGTTCAGTTTATTTTTCTGATGTTGGGTTATTTAAATAGTAAATTTTTTCTTTCATTATAAGTGAGTCTTCTGTATTTCATTTTACCAATTTTGTTGTCATATGATTAGACAAAATGGTTTTTGATAATTTCATTCATTTTCTTTTCAATTGTTGTGAATGATTCATTTTTCCATTTTCATGCAATTTGGTTTTCCTCATAAAATCAGACTATTATATAAAAATAGCTCTTAGGTTCAATAATCAGTTCAATAGTTTTTTTCCTTTCAAGCTTTAAATATTTCTTTAATTTTCAAAATTCGTGCTTTGTTGCTTAGTTGAGGGAATCTAAGGTTTAGACTTTTAAGCTGTAGGCCCCATTCACTGATTTGTTCTTTCCTGCCTTTATTGATAAAAAAGACTTAGAGATAGACATTCGACCCATAAGTTTTGTTATGTCATCTCATTGTTGTCACTTTCTTTGATGAAATTTTCTATTGGTGCTATCACTTGTTTTTTGAGCCCCTAAGTCTTTAGAATCAGCTTGTTAAGTTTTCAATTTTAAATTGTTATTTAAGGGCCATTTATTGAATATAATTATTATATTGCTATAAGTAAATAATATGCTTAACATTTCTTCTTTTCTATATTCTGAGCAAGATTTTTATACCCTGAAACATAGTCAGTTTTTTTAAAGATGCTATGCAAAGCTGGTAGATGTGTAAATCACTTTCCACTCATATTTTCATACTTAATATTCATTATTCCATTCATTTTTCTATTCAGTAATTGCCAATGATATATTGTCTATATTTTTTCTAGAGTTCTCTTCATATCCTTACCATCTTTCTTGTTCATCTTTTGGTTAGATTCGTCTAGAACTGAAAGGGATACATTGTAGTTCTCTACTATTGTAGCTTTATTTCTCCCTTCTATTTTTATTAACTTTTCCTTTAAGTAGAGTGATGCCCTTAGGTTAATTATTTATTAAATATTAATGTCAATTCATCATCTATGCTGCCTTTAAATATAATATTTTTGGCTGATAATTTATTATTGTGTCTATCTTTACTGGACTTATCTCAAATCATTATCATTATTCTTGCCTTTTTGAGTTCAGCTATGGCAGAGCAGAATTTGCTTCAACTCCTTATTTTAATTCTACATGAATCTTATATTTTAAATATATTTCTTTTAAGCAATATATTGTTAGATTCTGTTTTCTGAACAATTGTGCTATTCTCTTCTGTTTAATAAATAAGTTTGTCCCATTCACTTTCCCAATTATGAATTAAGTGTGATCCTTAAACATTACCTTCCATCCTACCATTGTGTATTTTTTCCTCCTTTTAGCAATTAAAACAGTAGAAGAGAGGAAATTTCCCTGACACTTGTTTTCTATAAATGAAATGACCTGCTTCCGCTCTGTTGTAGCTCTTCTCTTCCCATTGCTCCACTCTGGATCCCAAATTTTTAATCTTGCTTCCTATCCTTTTGAAGCTCCTCTACATTCCTCTCTCTAACACTCAAGGTTTTTTCTTTTGGCTACTGCCTTACCTATTTTGCCCTCCCCTTAAATCCCTCTTTCCTCTATCTTTGTCCCAGTCTCTTCCTATTTCACTTTCAAGTTCAATATGATTCTATATAAATATCTTTATATCTATGTATGTGTGTTTGTCTGTATATATGTATATGTTGAGGGGGTTAAGGAGGATAGATAGAGTTATGTTTAATTGCATTCACTCTGTAAACAGTAAAGTTCATGGGATGCTAGCTTTTCTGACTCCTTCCATGATTAAATACCCTTTATCTTATACATCTCTTTTACATGGCTGTGATTCTTACCCCCCTCCTACTCATTTACTAGTTGGCATAATATCCTGTCCCTCCCTTTTTTGTCTTCTGAGATCATTAAAATAGAACAAAACCACCTACAATCCCTCTTTCAGGTTTCCTTTTCTCTATGGCTCTTAGGGTTTTGAGAAGACACTTATTTATTATCTCTCTATCCCCATGTAAACAACCTATCCCCATATATTCCTATATATAATTGGAAATTTAACAAATGTGTGCTCCTTTCTAGGTTTTTCTTAGTTTCTGTTTTTCATTTTCAAAATGTCTGCTCATTTCCATTCCCTTCATTAGGAAAAAAGACTTTTATCTCATTAAATATTCCTTTTTTCCCTTTATGAGATTATATTTAGTTTTGCCCGATAAGTTATTCTTGGTTGTAAGCCTCTTTTTCTCTCTGGCCTTTTGGAATCTTGAATTCAAAGCCCTCTTATCCTTTATAGGGTAGCTACTAAATCTTGTGTGATCCTTATTGTAGTTCCTTGGCATTTGAACTGTTTGGGCAGCTAGATGAGATGGCACAGTAGATGTAGAATTAGGCCTAGAGTCAGCAAATTTTGAGTTCAAATCTAGCCTCAGTCACTTACTAGCTGGTCACAAGTTATTTAATCTCAACTGTAAATGGAGTATAATAATAGCAACTACCTCTTAGGATTATTGTGAGGATCAAATGAGATAATATTTGTAAAGTGCCTGGCTGATACATAATAAATGCTGTATAAATTATTATTCCCTTCCCCTACTTTCTTCAACTTAGAGTGGCACAGTGGGGTGTGGGCAGTGTTCTATGCTTAGGTTGAGCTTTTTTCCTATACTCTTGAGTGGAGGCTCTGCCTGGACTAGAGTGTGGTTTCCAAGGCAGGGTCCCTTCTTCAAGGGACAGTAGGGTTCCAGGACTGTCCTCTGACTTAGTCCTTGTGTAGGAAACTTCCCTCTTACTGCTAGGTTCAGGGGCTGCTATAGTCACTTCCAGACCATGTTCCAGTCCTACTGAACCTCTCCAGTTGCCTTGGGACTACTTTGTATTCTGCTTCAGCTTGTCTTCTTCAAGATCTCTGCAATATTCCTGTGGTCCTACTGTGCACCACTGGGCCAAGTGGCAGAATCTCCAGGTGATAATCCTTACTTAGTCAATGAATAGTGCCTTTGAAGGGATTCTTAAGAGAGTTGGAGGGGGACTAGTCCCATCTAGTTCCTAGTATGCCACTGTCTTCCCCCACTCCCCCAGAAGATGCTATTGATATTTCTTCTTTGCTACCACATTCCTCCCAAGAATGTGTTCCCTTCTCCAAGCCATCTTGCATACAGTGGCCCAAGTGATTTTTCCTAAAGCCCATGTCTGACCTTGTCACTTCCCTGATCAATAAACTCCAACAGCTCCTTATTGCTTCTAGGATCAAATATAAACTCCTCTGGCATTTAAAGTCCTCACAACCTGGCCCCAATCGATCTTAACAGGCTTATTATGCATCACATCCCTTCCCACTCTCTACAAGCCAGCCAAGCCGGCCTTCTTTCTTTCTGCTCCTCACATATGATACTCCATCTCTCATTGCTGTACCATTGCAGTGGCTGGTTCCTCATATATGCAGTGTTCATTCCCCACTTCTACCTCTTAGAATCTCTGATTTCCTTTAAAATTTGGCTCCAGGACCACCTCTTACCCCAAGCCTTTCCTCATCCCCAGGGCTAGTGCCTCCTCCCAAGATTATCCTGTATTTATTTTATAGCAACATGTAACTTATTGTTTTAAATTATCCTGTATTTCTGTTCTATGAAAAGGTATCTTGTATTTAAAATTATCCTGTGTTTATTTCATGTTAAGGTTTTAAATTTATTTTGCATCATTTTGGAAATCGAGGCAAGCTCCTTGGCTGTAAGAACTAGTTTGCTTCTGTCTCTGTGTCCTCCTTACCTAGTAGAGTGTCTGGCTCATAGCAGGTACTAAGGAAATGCTTGTTGGCTGATTGACTGAAGGAAAATAAAACAGTTGTCAGAGGCTGAAGTGTGTGATTCTTGGCTGTCTCTTCAAACTTTGGTGGGCAAATACCAAAAAAGTGGCTGCAGAAATAGCAGTTGATGGCACTGTTGTCTCTCGCTTCTCGGCAGACACCGATTTTCCTTTTCTTTGTCCCCATCTTTTTTCTTGCTTTCGTTCTTTCTTTCCCTCTTCTGTTCATTCTGTGGCCCTTTAGATCAGGTTCTTCTCTCCCTGGCTGTGTATGCCTTCAGCCCATCAGTGACTCTGGAGGGGTAGAAGCAGCTCAGTACCCCTAAAAGACCCTGACTTTTTACTTTGTTATGTATTGGGGACAGGAGACAGGAACTGCGGGCTTTGAGCACTGAAGCATGTATTTGTATCAGGAGACAAGAGCTTAAAATCTAAGTGCAATTAAGGTCCAGTACACCAAATTAATTTGCAAATAGCAGGCGATTAATCCCTTAAAAGGAATATGAATGAAACTTTCTCCATAACAATGACAGATAGCAGTAGGACTCACGACATCTACCTGGTTGACAGCTAAGGTTTAGTTAAGGTTGAGTTGCTGCTTATATAGATACTGAGGGATTTATTAAATTTTCCATGAGGACAGAATTTCGTAAATGACTTTGCTGATGAAACCGACTTACAAATCTCTTGCAATCCTTTTAGGGCTATTTTTTTCAGAATGTTCTTAATTTCTTCTTCTTTTTTTAGTCCCAGATGCAATGATTTCATCAGTAGAAGTAACTCAAACTTGGAAACAATTATTAAACTCAAGTTTAATCCTGACTCTGTTTAACTTGTAGTGAACTTGGATAAAACCTTAAGCTCAATGTGCCTTAGTTTCCAGAGCTGTAAGAAGAGATTGTTGGACTTCTAATATCCCTTCTAGTGCTTATCTAGGGTTTACCTCCCAAACTACCTGCCACCAAAGCAATTACACAACTATTCTGCCACTTGTCAACTTAAAGAGCTGCCTGGATGCTTTGAAAGAGAGGGGTGACTTCCCCAGAGTCAGGACATGAACGCACCAGGTCTGCCTGACTTTAGGGCCAGCTCTTTATTCCCAATGTCACATTGCTCTCCTCTTCTTACTTCATCAGAAGTAAAACAAAGCCAAATTGCCAAAATGGAACCTGGATGTTTTATTTAGAAGCTCATTTTCCCATTTCTTTTTTTTTAAACCCTTCTGTCTTAGAATCAATACTGTATATAGGTTCTAAGGCAGAAGATTGGTAAAGGCTAGGCAATGGGGGCAAAGTGACTTGTCTAGGGTCACACAGCTAGGAAGTGTCTGAGGCCAGATCTGAACCCAGGACCTCTTGTCTCTGCCTATTTCTTTTTTAAGAAAGAACTGCCTAATTTCTATCAAAGCACATAATTTTGATCTTCCACTAAATCCCTCTTCCAATACCATATGGAGAGATGGAAGGGAGCCTGGACCCCCCAAGACTATGCCAATGGAAGACAAACTCTGGTTGGACTTCCAAGCTGGAAAGCCTTTGAGTTCAGTCCTGGTACCATCCAAGGACCAGCCTAATTCAAAAGTCAGAGGCTTGCCTCTATAAAGTCAGATGCCAGGGGTAATGAATTTTCTCCAACACTGACTAATAATAGTCCACAATAGAGGTCCTATGGCCTCTACTAGGGGAAGAAGTGCTCACAACAATGCTGGTTTTGAACCCCTTGCTCCCAATATCAATGCATCACACATTGGAACCGGAGTCAGAATCCCCCAAGATTTAGCTGCTACCACTATGGAGGAGGAGAGGGCTTAGAATATTGTATTTCAGAAGGCAAAGGAACTAGGATGACAACCAAGAGTCATCTACCCAGCAAAACTAAGCATAACCCCAAAGGGGGAAAATAATTGATATTTAATGAAAGAAATGAAAGTTCTTTTAAGCATTCCTGATAAAAAGACCAAAGCTGAATATCTAATAAAGGTAAACACATGTATATTTCGAGTTGGTGATGTTTAGATCCTCGGGCTCTCTGCTAAACAACATTGAGCATTCATCAACCATAAGTTTGATTTCTCTTTCTCCTCCAAAATTTAAAGCTGAAAGGGACCCCAGTGGTCTTCTAGTGCAATATGAACTCCAAAGGAATCCTTACAACATACAGATATTCATAGCAGACAAGAGGTCATTGAACCTCCGACTAAAGACCTCCAGTTGGGATAGAGGGTGCAAAGTGGAATCATTACCACCCCAAGGCATCAGGGGACAGCTCTCCTTGTTAGGCAGTTTTTCCTAATAAACTTGAGTTTGCTTTCATATAATTTCTGCCCATTGCTCCTAGTTCAGCCCTCTAGGGACACATGGAATAAGTCCAATTCTCCTGGTGCCTTGAGATATCTATCGGGTTCCCCAACTCTTCTTTTCCTTATGATAAATATGCCCAGCGGGATACAGAATTTGGCTGGTGGAGCAATCCCTACTTTAAAATATTTGACAAGTGGCCACCTAGCCTCCTGGGGGGGTTTGGAGACCTCCAGGGAGGGATGAACCCATCACCCCTGAAGTAACCCATTCCACTTTCAGGCATTTGCTGGGTAGTTTTTCCTGGTGTCAAGCCTGGGCATCTAAATTGGCCTCTTTGCTTCTTTCTCCCATTGTTCCTGATTTTGCCCTCTGGTGTCAAAGAGAATCAGTTTGATAACGTCTCCTTCACCCGAAAGACTGTCAAATGGTTGAACAGAGCTATCATGTCCTCCTATGTCTTATTTTCTCCAGGTGAAACATTTTCTGTTTCTCCATAAGATCCTCCTGTGTAATTAATTCAAGGCCCTTTGCCATCACAGTTGCAAGAATAAGAAAGAATTTGTTAAGTTCTTACTATATAGGAAGCACTATACTGAACTCTGGGGACACAAAAAGAAAGGGTGACATAGACCTTGCTCCCAAGGACCTCACACAGAGGGGAGACAACAAACACAGAAGAGGAAGTTCAGCTGTTGGGAAAAGAGAAAGGCCTGGCAATCCTAAGGGTAGAGGGGTGAGGCTGATGGCAAGGTCCAGAGGACAAGGGTTGTCTACAGGACCATTCCCTGGGATAATTGGACCCGTCTATTCTGCAGAGAGAAAGCAGCTAGATAACTCAGTGGATAGAGTGCTGGGTTTAGAGTCAGGAAGACCTGAGCTCAAATCTAGCCTTAGAATATTATTAGCTGTGTGACCCTGAGCAAGTCACTTAACCCTATTTGCCTGATGAAAGGATCCACTGCAGAAGAAAATGGCAAACCACTCCAAGATCCTCTCTGAGAAAACTCCATGAAAAGCTACGATCCATGGGGTCACATAGAGTCAAACATGTCTGAGTGGCTGAACAACAAAAACAACATTCTGTGGAGAGGGCTCTGAACAATCTAATCACCTGTCTCACTCAAGAGACCTCTCTCTAAGACATTTTGGCAATTTTCCTTTATAATATTTCAAAATATGATGTCTATTTTCTTTTGTGTACAGTGGATAGGTGCTAGACCTACAGTAAGAAATACTCATCTTCTGAGTTCAAATTTGGCCTCAGACACTTACTAGTTGGGTGACCCTGGTCAAGTCATTTTATTCTATTTGCCTCAGTTTCCTCATCTGTAAAATGCACTAGAGAAGGAAATGGAAAACCATTCTAGTATCTTTGGCAAGAAAATCCCAAATGGGATCATGAAGAGTCAGACATGACTGAAAGTGACTGAACAAAAGAGCAAGTAAAGCCTCAAAGAAAAAATACTGATTAGACACAGACTCAACAAGAATTCATAGAAGAGCTAAAGGACATATTTTTTTAAAGAGGGGAAAAGATTAGAAAAATGTTAGAGGGAAAATTGGGGAAAGAAATGAGAGTAATAGAAGAAAATTATGAAAAGAGAATTTACAGCTTGATTAAAAGAGGCAAAAGAAATACTGAAGAAATTAACTCCTTGAAACTCAGAAGTGACTAAATGGTAAAAGAAGTATAAATTTCCTTCAAGAAAATGACTTTTTAAAAATTAGGATTGTTTAAGTGGAAGGTAATGATTTCATAAGACATCAAGAAACAATAATAACAAAGTCAAAAAACTGAAAAATAGAAGGAAATCTGAAACATCTCACAGGAAAAAGAACTGGATTTTGGTTATACTACTTCTAAAACTTTTCATTTGGGGGTTTCTTTCAGGAAAGAAGGGTGGATTCTTTCAGTTTTTAGTTTTCCTTTTGGTTCAAATACCTTGGAGTCAGGATCACCCAAGATTTAGTAGCTACCACTATAAAGGAGTAGAGAGCTTGGAATATGATATCTCAGAAGGCAAAGGAACTAGGATGACAACCAAGAATCACCTACCCAACAAAACTGAGTATAATCCTAAAGGAGAAAAAAATGACATTTAATGAAACAGAATTTTCAAGCATTCCTGATGAAGAGACCAAAGTTGAGTAGAAAATCTGACTTTCAAACAAATGCCCCAAGAGAAGCATACAATGGTAAACATGTAAGAGAAAGCATAAGGGATTCAATAAGGTTAAACTATTTATACTCCTACGTGGAAAGATGATACATGTAACTTCCAAGTATTTTGCCATCTAGGACAGTTAGAGGGAGTCTACTTAAAGGGCGATGTGAGTCTATTATGTTGAGGTGATCTCAAAAGAAGAATAGTAAAAAAAATAGAAGAGTAAGAAAGAGGAATGCACTGGGAGAAGGGGGACAGGATAGAAAAAATTGGGGGAGTTGTCTCATATAAATGAGTCCCAAAAGGAAGAGTTTATAGAATAGAGGGGAAAGTGGGAGGGGACAAGCAACTTTTGAATCTCACCTGAATTCATTCAAAGAGAGAAGAATATACACATATGCAAAGTTGGGTACATAAATGTATCTAACCCAATAGGGAAGTAGAAAGAAGAGGGGTTAAAAGGAGTGGGGAGGGTAGAATTAGAGGGAGGGTAGATCATGAGAAGCAGCTGTCAGAAGCAAAGAAGAGTCTTGAGGAAGAAACAGGGTAAAAAACACCCTCTTCTGATTTTTCTCTAGCTCAATAAAGCTCCTTTTAAACTGGGATTCCCCATTCCTGAGATGAGGTCCTACCACATTTATGCAATGACCTCTACCCAAGATTATAGTCATTGCCTGTATCAAGCTGTCATTATATCCCCATGGCAAAGAATTCCAGCTTCTAGTTGCTGTTTGACAGAGACATTATTGAGCAAGGTGGAGATGATGTCAATGGACTGGAAGCTAGTTTAAATAACCTTCCAGGGTTAGGGAGAGGACTTGTTTTCACATAGGATCTAATGTGTGAAGGGACTTCAGTTGCTTTCTAATCAAAGTCCCTCATTTTACAGAAAAGGAAACTGAGTCACAAGGAAAAAAACCCCTTCCAAGGTCACACACAGGATCACAGGTTTAGAACTGCAAGGGTCCTCAGAAGCCAGAGTCCAAACTCCCATTTTATAGGAAACCAGTGCCCAAAAGGGTATAATGGCTTTGTTTTTATATCTTTGGTGGCTAGCACAGTACCTACTACATAGCAGAATGCTTGTTGATTGCCCAATTTCATATAAAGAGTAAGCAGCTGAGACATTATTTGAACCCAGGTCCTCTGACTCCAGAGTCATTGCTCTTTCTCATGCACTATGATCCCTATCACTACCATGAAAGTTTGTAGCATAAAGTTTGTTTGTGTTTCACACTTCATATGACCCATATGTCCTTCCTCTCCTTCATTTCCTCTGTTCCTTTCATTTTCTGCAGTGGGGAAGGGACAGAAGGAAAAACAAACAAACAAACGTGGGTGTATGAGTTCCACCTTAATGAGATGCTAATTGCACCATCTGGTAGCCTTGGGAAGATCAAAGGACACTTCCTGTAGCTTAGTTGCTTATAGAGTCCCTCAATTCCCTGCACTTGCCATCCTCTTACCCAAAGATACTACCCTGGATGCCAGGTCAGATGGCACATTCTCAGGGGAAGGTTAAGCATGGATTCTTTCCATGGAGGGGGCCCCTTGTGACCACCATCTTGAGAATTTTCCAACCTGTTGGCCCATTGAAAGAAAGCCAAGGACCAGTGCCAACAGTCTCTCTTTTAACAAAGTATGTTTATGATTTAAAAATCCTGGACTAAAATACCAATAACATTTCAGTGTCATTCTCATTTTCTAAGCACAAACTCTTTGGCTATGAACTAATCAATCAATCAAAGCCAAATTGCCTTTTTAAAAGGCCCCAAAAGGTTCACACTGATGTACCTGACAATCTGTCATCATTCCACCTTCTGCTGTCTCACTAACCATAACCACCTACAAATATTTTGGACTCCAGACTTAGCTGGTAATTAAGTGGGTGTGACATTAGAGAGAACTGTTCCTGCAGCAACTCTGGACTCTGGTGTACTTGCTTGTTTTGTCAGTAATCTGGGCAGGTATGACTCAGACCACTTGAAGGGAGTCAATTGTTACAACACAGGCAGAATACTGTTTTTCTAAGGCCACTGGGGCTCAGAGCTGCCCTTTAAGTCCACTCACTGAGCTAGATTTCAGAACCTTGCCTCTTCTTTGACTGAGTCTTCCTCATTACTTTGCCTTAGCCATATCCCTTGTCTGAGACCATTTGTCCAATCCATCTGTTCAGAGTTGGATATCTTTGTTTCTCTTTTTTTTAAAATCATCTTTTTTACTATAAACTCAATGGACATCAACAAGTATGGGCATTTCCACGTACAAAGGAGATAAGAAAAGATGATTGTATAGAAATGAACTTTTGTTTGTTTTTTAGTGTATGTTAAATTCACTCAACCTCTCCAACGACTCCTCCTCCATAGTCTACTCAACTGTCTTCTTGTCCTGGAGCAACTTCTGCCTTGAACCCCCTACTCTTTTGATTAGAGATTGCCTCTCCTAGATCACTATTTCAGGATAAACCCCAGCTATGGCCCCTCCTCTCTGGCCACTTCCCATAAGCAGCCTTTCCTATGAATACCCACCAACTCCTCCCTCCATTCACTGCTTAAAGGAGTATGTATGGTCAAGGCTGAAAATGTAGATATCTTACAGTTCTAGTCCACCAGACCTCTTCCAAGAAGAGACAAGAGGCAGCTTTCTCATCAGTCTTTTGTAGTCATGACTGGTCACTGCCTTAGTCAGAACTCTGGAGTCTTTCAAGGGCTATTGCAAGATGGGATAAATCAAAAGGCTGCCTTTTCTTTTCACGTTCTGAGCCCATTCTTGCTTGCTTACCCAACAAGCTCATTTCTGGGTAATTTTTGGAGAACTATTTGGAAGTTCATGTCTGATCAGCCACAAAGACACTGTCATTGTGAACTGAACAAAATTTCAGAGTCATCTCATATTTATGTTTATGGCCAGCCAAGTGAGCCCTGTGGTAAAACCCTAGACACATCCAGAGGCAATGGATAGAGTTTGTCATTGTTCAGAGCCCACAAGTCCTTGTACTGCCTGGAAGAATTCCTATGTAACTTGCGTATCCTAAGGCAAACAACTTATCACTTTCACCTTTTCGTGACAAAAATTATTTCCCAATACTACTGTGCTATAAGCTATGATGAGAAGGATGATTTAAGAAAAGCCTAGAAAGACCTACACGAACGGATGCAAAGTGAAGTGAGCAGAACCAAGAGAACACTGTACACAGTAACAGCAATATTATATGGTGAACATTTCTGAAAGACTTAGCTATTCCTAGCAATACAGTGATCCAAGAAAATACTAAAAGTCTTGGGGCAAACAATGCCATCCATCTCCAGAGGAAGAACTGATGGAGTGTTAACGGAGGCTGAGACATACTGTATTTTACTTTATTTCTTCATTTTTCTTTCATTTGTCCAAGTTCTCTTTCACAAAAAAAGACTAATATGGAAAGATTTTTTACATGATTACTCTTGTAAAATCTGTATCAGATTGCTTACCTTCTCAGGGAAGAAGTAGGGGAAGGAAGTAGGGAGGGAAGGTGAGAATTTGGCTCAAAATTTTAAAAATGATTCTTTTTATGTAATTAAGGAAAAAATAAAATATTAATTAAAAATATTGCCCAGAGGTAGGGGAGGATTATAACCACTAACGCTAGCACCCATGGTTATTTAGCTTGAACCTTCATCTAAAAGTTAGGCATTTGGCTATGCAATAATAGAGACAAAGAATGTGTTTGCTAAGAAGTCCATTTATGTTATACTTGTCTCATGTATTGTTGTTTTCCCAGCCAATGAAGCTAAGTTTGGCAAGGATTTTGCTTTCTTTCAGGTGAATGACATCATTTGGTGAACAGAAAGAATAAATACTAAAACTAATTTAGTTCTGCAATATTTAAAATAAAAAGTTGGCTCTTTCAGTATTAGTATTTAACAATAACAGCGAAAAGATGGTATTCTACCGTTGGCCCTCAATGGCCAATTGGGTAGGCAAAGACTTGGGATGTTTTCTAGTATATCTACAAGTACAATGGGCCATTGGCAATTTGGACAAAAGTGAAAATGATGAACATGGGATCTTCCATTCTGATGTTCTATGGACTAGAATTCCCATGCTGTTGTATGTGACACTCATCTCCCAACTCTTTGCCTTTTTGATGACTGGGCCCCATTCTTGGAATGTTCTCCCTCTGCCTCTTGATTTCCCTGGAGACTCACCTCAAATTTCACCTTCAGCAAGATGCCTTTCCCAAATCCCTTCCCCTCCTCACTGGCAGTGCCTTTCTCTCTCAGATTATCTCTCATTTACATTGTGTATACCTTGTATGTACAGAGTTGCTTACCTACTGTCTCCAACCTGAAATGTGAAATCTTTGAAGACAGAGTCTGTGTTTTTGCCTTTTTTTTAATCCTTAGGGTTTAACACAGTGCCTGGTGTATAGCATATGCTTAATAAATGCATGTTGACTCACTGATTAACTAGTCATGATTTTAAGCAAACAATCTCAAATGTTAATCTTAATGAAAAATTATAAAATATATACACACAAGTTTGCCGGGAGCCATCAAAGACCAGGCTGTTTGACACCGTCACACATGGAAACTAGAGACTGCAAAATAGCCCCCATGAAAGATGGAAACACCCACTGAAACCCCCCTACGTGACTTTCCTCACCCCTTATTATTGAAATTTCTATGATTATTATTCTTACTTGGCCCCAGGGAAAATAGATGAGAGCAACATGCTTGTAGGGTTAATACAGATGTTCCACTCTGTCCCCCCAGAATATTACCAGGAGATCCCACTTACAAAATTAAACCTAAGGCTTCTTATATACCCACTTACATAGGACCCTCTTTTCTAGGCATAAAACTTCTGGCAAATCTGTGCTCTGAATTCCCCAACCTATATCTGGGTCATTTTGATTCTACTCTCTGACCCTGCACTTAGCAACAATGTTTTGTTGACTATCTCCTTAGGCTTTGCATCTGTTGTTAGGTTCTATGGAAACATGTATGTTGAGAATGAAATTGTGTGGCAGAAAAGCATGTATACACGGAAGCTATAAAATAAATGCAAACCCTGTGCAATGGCAGAACACTGAGTGATGCCTAAGCACAGGTCTGAGCACTCAGTTATCTCTCATCTCTTATTCCTCTGATCGTTCCACCTAATCAGAAGGACCCTCCACTTTGAGAGACCACAGGCTCGGCTCACAAAATAGGTTTGTTCTCATCTCCTTACTGAATTCCTTTTAAAATCTGGCAATAGTTCTAATAAGAAGGCTTAATCGAGATCAAGTTGGTAGCCTAATAGGGGATAGTCTCTCAAACCTAAAAAAATGGTAGAATGTGAATATAATTTGTTATATGACCTTTACTATGATGCAAATTTCACCTGGAAATCTAACAAATGTAAATCAGTGCTATGTGGTTCAGTGGATAGAGATCCAGGCCTAGAGGTGGATAGTCCTGGGTTCAAATATGGCCTCATAGACTTCTTAGCTGTGTTACTCTAGGCAAGTCACTTAACCCCAATTTCATAGCCCTTACTGCTTACCTTTGGATCAATACTTGTATCAATTCTAAGACAGAAAGTAAAGGTTTTTAAAAATTACCATAATGAGACCAATAAATACTAACAAATGCACCTAACTCAACAAAGAAGTTGACTTATTTTTCAAGCAGAAAGATGGCAGTGAAGGACAATACTACTTAAAATTTAAACTTGCTTATCAAATCTTATGAGGAAAGATGACAGATAACCATGAGCAATAATATCTCATAAAAGAGACACAGTGGATAGTAAAACAAATGTAAAGAAAGCTTGGACAGAAAACCAGCTAAGCAAAGTCATCCCAAACCAGCTAAGCAGAGTTATTTAAGAATGATGCTGTGAAATAAAATACTATAAAATTTAAAAAATAAAAAATAAAATGAGGAAAGAAAAAAAAACAATGATGCTGTGAGGAATAAAACAAATAGAGGAAAGATGGAGAAATCTGCATTGCTTTTTTATAACAAACTCTTCACTCTCGAGGCAATTGAAGTCACGGTATTTGGATATTAGCATCTCAGTCCCTGATGGGCTTATAGTGGAGTTAGAAATGGCACTGAAGAGAACAAATATGTAAAAAGAAGCTAGGTTATATCAAGTGCTGTTGTAGTTTAGTTATATTTCTTTGTGACTCCATGGACCATAGCAAACTGATACTATCCAAGGACTTTTAAAGATATTGAAGTGGTTTGCCATTTCCTTTTCCAGGGGATTGAGGCAAATAGAGGTTAAGTTACATGCCTAGAGTCACACAGCTAGTAAGTATCGGAGGCAGAATTTGAACTAAGGTCTTCCTTAGTCCAGGTCCAGTGCTCTATCCATGAAGCCATCTAGCTGCCTCCTGTATCAAGTGTACATGGAAGAAATCCATTCTGGAAGCAGCACTGTTGTGAGGATATCATTGAGGGACTGATTCATCAAGTATCGGAGGGAAAGGAAGATACCAAGTATGTAGAAAAACAACTTGGACAATTCCTTCAGAAAGAGAACTAAAATGATACGAACAACTATCACCTACTATGGGTTACAACAAAGACGCAGAGCTGCTCGTTCTGGTTCTGGCCAACCAAGTCTTTGGATCCAACTTCTGGCCATGTATGTAGGAATCAGAATTAAGTAGCTCACATTCTGGCTGAAGAAGAGTTCCTTTATTGACTGCTGAGCTTCTAGAACTAATAGCCCAGGGCACCACTTCAAAGAAGAGACAACACGAATATTGATATAAAAATGTTAAATAAAATGCTAACAAAGATATTACCACAATATATCACAAAGAAAAAGAAATGGAAGGAACACACATAGGCGAAGAGGAAACAAAACCATCACCTTTTGGAGCCAAGGAGCCCTAGAGAGTCAACTAAAAAACTAATGGAAAGAATTAACAATGCCACCAAAGTTGCAGGTTATGAAAGAGGTACACATGAATCATCAATACCTAGCATGAAGAGAGAGAAAGAGAAATTCCATGGAAAATAACTAGTCAATATAAAATATCTGGGAGGCCACCTGCTAAGACATACACACAAACCACATGAACTCAATTACAGAACAATCTTCATACAAATCAAGACAAATTGAAATACCTGGAGAACTATTCATTTGCTGGAGGGTAGGACAAGTCACTATCATGACAACTGAGAATAGTATCCAAGTTAATTTACTAATTCAGTGCCAGGCCAATCAAACTATCAAAGAATTACTTTGTAGAGTTAGACAAACTACAACTAACACAATTCATTTGGAGGAATGAAAGGTCAAGAATATTGAGGGAATCAATGAAAAAATGAGAAGGAAGGAGGCCTAGTAGTACCAGATCTCCACTTCTTTTACAAGGCTGGATGTATCAAAACAATTTGGTACTGGGTAAGAGAGGTAGATCAGAGGAACAGATGAGAAACACAACATGCAGAAGCAAATGAGCACAGTAACTAGTGCTCGATAAACCCAAAGATCCCCCCCAACGAAGCAAGAACTCACTATTTGACCAAAGAAAGGTTGGGGAAACTGGCAGAAACTAAACATTCACCAACATCTCATACCACAAGCCAAGGTAAGCTCAAAATGAGTCCATGATTTAGACAGAAAAGGTGGTATCAGAAGCAAATTAGCGGAGCAAGAAAGAAATTAGCTGTCAGACCCGTGGACAGGGGAAGAATTCTTTGCCAAGCAAGAGATTGAGAGATTCTTGGAAGGTAATTTTGATTATAGAAAATTAAAGAGTTTATGCCCTAAAATACCAGTATAGCTAAAATGAGAAGAGCATGAAACTGGAAAACTATTTGCTGCAAGTTTCTCTAATAAAGGTCTTATTTCTAAAATATATGGGGACCCAAGTCAAATTTACAAGAATGATTTGAAGAATTCACTATTTAGTAAAAATTGTTGGGAAAACCAAAAAGCCATCTGGCAGAAACTAGATATAGACCAAAATCTTAACTATTTACCAGGATAACATCAAAATAGATATATGACCTGGGCATAAAGGGAAATAGTCCAAGCAAATTAAAAGAACAGGCAACACATTACCTCTCAGACTGATGGCTAGGAGAAGAATTTTTGAATAAACAAGAGAGAGAATTGTGAGATAAAAAATAGATAATTTTGAATACATTAAAAAGTTTTCTACAAATAAAACTAATATAGGCAAGATTAGCAAATTGGGGAAAATTTACAGACAGTTTCTCAGAGAGGAGTCTCAAATCTAAAATAATTAGAGAACTTTATCAAATACATAAAAATATGAGCCATTTACCCAACTGATAAATGGTCAAAAGATGTGAACGGTTTTTAGATGAATTCAAAGCTATATATAACTATATGAAAATACTCTAAATAATTATTAATTAGAGAAAAACAAATCAAAACAACTCTGAGATATCTCATACCTAAAGGATTGGCTAAAATAATAAAAGGGCAAAATGACAAATGTTGCAGGGGATATAAAAAAATGAAGACACTAGTACCTATTGGTGGAACTGAAGCAATTCAGTCATTTTGGAGAGCAATCTGGAACTACTTCTAGAGAGTTATAAAACTCTGTATACTCTTAGACACAGCAGTAGGATTGCTGGGTATGTTTCCCAAGGAGATCTGGAAAAACGGAAAAGAACCTATATGTTTTAAAATATTTACATCAGCTTTTTGTGTTGGCCAGGAACTGGAAATTGAAGGGATGCCCTTAATTGGGGAATGACTAAACAAGTTGTGGCATATGATTGGGATGGAATATTACTACTGCGCTATAAGAAATGATGAACAGGTTAATTTTGGAAAAACACGGAAAGACCTACATGAAATTATGAAGAGTGAAATGAGCAGAACCAAGAGAACATTATATACAGCAACAGAAACATTGTTTGAAGAATGACTTGGGTATGTCCACCTCCAAAGACAGAAATGTTAAATAGAAATCAGTAACACATATATAAATATCTTTTCATCAAATGATGCCTTTTCTAGTGGGGAGTTAACTAGATGTTTTAATGAAACAAATAAACAACTTTAAAAAAGAAAAATATATGTTACCATATTATCTATAAGTTTAATATTATATGCATTTAGTATATTATTTATAAGTTCAATACATTACCATATTATATGTTTAATATATTATCTATAAGTTTAATATTATATGCATTTAGTATATTATTTATAAGTTCAATACATTACCATATTATATGTTTAATATATTATCTATAAGTTTAATATTATATGCATTTAGTATATTATTTATAAGTTCAATACATTACCATATTATATGTTTAATATATTATCTATAAGTTTAATATTATATGCATTTAGTATATTATTTATAAGTTCAATACATTACCATATTATATGTTTAATATATTATCTATAAGTTTAACATGTTAACATATCTATGAGTTTAATGTTATAGGTGTTTAATATGTTGTCCATAATTTAATATTTAATGTGTTATATATATATAAGCATACTATTTTTTTAAAAAGAAAAATATCCATTCCCTAATAAATAAATGGCCAAAGAATTTGAATAGGCAGTTTTCAGAGGAAAAAAATCAAAGCCACCAACAGCCATATGAAAAATGTTCTAAATTACTAATGGAAAGATGTAATTAATATAACTCTGAGGTACCACTTTATATCCATCAGATGGAATCAGTTGACAGAAAAAGAAAATGACACATACTGGAAGGAATGTGGGCAAGATAGGTATACTTATGCACTATTAGTGGAGCTGTGAACCAGTCCAAACATTTGGAAAGCAATTTGGAGCTATTCCCAAAAGGCTATTAAAACATGTCTCCCCTTTCACCCAGTAATACTGTGACTAGAGCTTGTTGTTGTCCATCCTTCGTTTTCTAAGGGGACCAATTACATCACTGGTGATGTCTTGACTTGCTAAAGAAAGATTTAAGTGAGGCTGAGTCGCACAAAGTCATTAGACTCACTCTTTCTCCCAGACTCATCCAAATTCAATGACAAAAGTCAGGACAACTGGTGATGGCCTGGGGTGCATCTTCAATGTCTGACCAAGCCCTAAGTACTCCATAGCACCTTCATGCTTCAGCCACCTTCATAGCTATTGGACTAAAATGTTTGCATCCACCCATTCCACCGGGAAAGTCTTAACAAGTTTGGGGCACACATCTTCCCTAACTCACTGATGAATTTGAAGCTTGTCAGTTACCCTTAATTTAAGCTGGTTTAGGCCATCTGCTAACATGGTTTTGTCTGGGGTGTAACCACAGTGCATGATATAAGCTTCTTAGAAATCAAGGCGAGAGTTGGGCGACAGGTAGACGCCTCCCAAAACATCCCATATACCTGACTAGAGCTACAGTCTAGGGAGATGCAAAGAAAAGAGGAAAAGAGCCATGTGTACAAAAAGATTTAGAGTATCTCTTTTTGTGGTGGCAAAGCATTGGAAACTGAGAGGATGCCCACCAACTGGGTAATGGTTGAACAAGTTACGGTATATGAATGCAATGGAATACTGCTGTAAAAGATGATGAAGGGGACAGATTCAGAAAAATCTGGGAAGACTCATAGAAACTGATGCAAAATGAAGTGAGCAGCAACAGGAGCCCATTATTCTCAATAGTCACAATAGTATAAAGATAATCAACTGTGAAAGACTTTGTATCTCTGGTTGGTACAATGACCACAGTTCGAAAGGACTCACAATGAAACATGCTATTTACTCCAAGATAGAGAATTATGGATTCAGAGTATAGACTGAAGTCTAATTTTTTTCTGTTTCTTTTTGAAAAATATTTTGGAACCTGCCTAATCTGGGCACTTGTTTTGTATAACTCTGCCTCATTATAATAGGTTTTGTTTTTCTTGCCTTCACACTGAGTTGGGGAGGGGTGAAGGGGACGAAGAGAATTTCGATCTGGAAAAAAGGAATTAAAATGTCTCTGTGGTATAATTATATATACAGGTATTCCTTCCACATTGTTGGGGCAAAGGGTGTGGCACCCTCATCTGGAAAATCCACGTAGAATTTTTGGGCCCTCCCTTCATACCAGAGAAGAAGTCTGAATTTTTTCTTTTTTCTTTCATGGAGTGTGTAAAATTTGGGATAAGTATTAGGTCATAGGCTATATGTCGGTCAATGTTAACATTTCTAGCCTTTGTGTGTCATCTTCTGGCTTTTGCATTCTTTTTGTAAACTTCTAACTTTAAAAAACAATTGTGTATATTTGTGGCATTAAAAAATAAAATATGTTGATATTATATACTACTAGACATATATTTTATGCATTTCTGAGTTTCTAAACTTTTTCTGTGTCATCTGCTAACCCTTGCAAGTCATGCACAGCTTCTGCAAAACTCCCCCCAAATCCCCATTTCATTTCTTGCGCCAACCCAATGGGGAAAGTCTTAATGTGGAAGGGCAAACACTTCCTAGCTGTGTGACCTAGCTCATGCAACTGGGAAGTGGCTGAGGCTAGATTTGAACCTAGGACCTCCCATCTCTAGGCCTGGCTTTCAATCCACTGAGCTACCCAGCTGCCCCGAGTAAGGGTTTTTTTAAAAAAGATCTTGAGAATGTTCTCAATTCTTAGTTATCTCAGGGGGTTAAAGGTTCAGACTGTTGACATCCCTTCCTATTGCCTGAAGAGGAAGCAGGCAGGAATCCCCAGAGATTTCCAACAATTGGCTGGCAGGTCAGCTGATGAGCAGTTCAGACCAACAATTTGGCTGAATCAACTCCAAATATACTCAATATCCTTTTCCTGCTTTGGCTAAATAAATCTCCTTTTCTTAAATGTTATGAACGAATGAATGAATAAAAGACAAACAGATTGATAAAAAGGGGAGATAGCTTCTGACTGGGGGCTCTCAGTTGAGACTGCAGTAACTCCATTGATGAAAGTAAAGGCAAGGTCCTTTTCTACTCCAGTACCAACGTGCTCCCACTACTATGCCCCATATCAACTGTGGACTCAACTAGGGAGACTTCTGCCAGGGGCATTTGTCTGCCTTTGCCTGACTAATGCACACTTTTGAGTGTTTTTTATGTTTAGTCTTTCTTATGTGTGTAGGAATAAAATACCCACCTCATGTGCAATTCATGTTGTACATTGAAACTTTTAAAAAATTCTTCCCTTTGGGGTACTCCACAGACATGTGAGCTATGCGCTAATTTCGTAGATTAAATGCCATCCTGGGGTTGTTGGGGTGAGGCTTTAATAAGCATGAGAAAAGGTTCCCCTTCTTGCCAGACACAAGCTCTATAGAAATGGATCTAGGCCACACTACATAGATAGAAACAGGGCAGGGAGAGGTGAATGCCCCAGCCCTTGTGAGTCCGGGCCAAGCGTACTTAAATAAAAATGCTAAACAAATAGATAGATAAAATGCTAAATAAAAATTTTATGACAATAATATGCACGTAAATTGAGGGCATTGTTGATGAGAACATCAGTACAGAAAAGAGCATTCTACAGCAGACTGCGTTTTTACTATCACACAATTGATTGAAGATGTTGAGACTACAAAATCCTGCTGTGCTTATCATTTGTTGACAACAAATGAAGGGATCTGACTTGATAGACCCAATCCGCCCTTTCCTTTAGACTGTTTACTCTGCACTCATCAAAACTATTAAAGATTCCTGAGATGACATGACAATAGAGACAACTTTGATGCCCCTCTCACCATAAAGATCAGGTGAGGCACAAAAGAAAGTGATATATGCTCACCCAATGTAGTCACCACTACAATGGAGGAAATGCAACACCAAATCGGAGTTGAAGAAGGTATCCAAGTGAACTCCAAGGGTTATACTTAGTTTTGCTGGGGAGAAGCCAAGAAGGTCCTCAGGACACTCAACAGACCACCTCTAATGACCTTAGGGGAGGCCACAGACCAACGTCACAAAAGATGGATGGACACGGATGGGTCATAGCTTTCTTCACTGTCGGGAGAATCGACTGCAATGAGATTATAGATCCATCTCAATATTGAGTATACTGATGCCTTCTCCCACCTCAAACACACACACACACACACACAATTAAATTGATATCAGATATATCATATAAAATCAGAGAATAACCGAGGCAATAGGATCTGTAGTGCTTATCTAGGGCGATTGCCTCATTTTACAGATGAAAAAATAGAGGCTTAGAAAGGGAAATGGTTTATTGAATGCTATGGATTTGAATCAGGGTTCCTGATCAGTCCCTTCTTGATATCATTTTGCTTTTTCTTTAGGTGAATAGGATTTTTTTACTTAACGTGAAGACATTGGTGTTGAGGACTCCTGGAAAGATGTTAGAATGAGAGGTTTCCTTGAAATGACTTCCTACCACCTCAATAATTACAAGAAAAATTTCCCAGAATCCCAAAAGCACATCAATGACAAGAAGATGATCTATGTAACAGCCTAGGTAAGCAAGAAACAAAAATGTTCATAAACAATAATTGTGTTTAGAAAACCCAAGAACATTAATAGGCAAAAAGAGTTCTTTGAATGATGGGAAAGTCAAAAGCATTTTGATATAAATTAGGAGTACAATGATCCCTCACCTAAGGAGGGGTTATGTTCCAGAGACCCCTGACATAGGTGGAAATCCTCAAAGTAGCAGCCTTATATTTATTTTAATATCTATATATCTATATATATATCTCAATCTCAAGGTTTTATAAACCCTTCCCACTCTCCTATAAACCTTTTCCACACCCTTATTAACCTACAGTCACTGAACCAATCAGTGCCCAGGATACAGAAAGCAGTGCTGTGGTTGGTCGCTTTTTATTCCATCAGCCAATAGTGTGCCTCAAAAACCGTGATACAGAAATATACATATATTTTAAACCTTCAATACAGTGAAGCCCCCATAAGTGAACTGTGATATAGCAAGGGACCACTGTAGACAAATATACTAAACCATATGCCCATGATAAGTGCAAAATAGATTTATGACCTAGATATAAGTGGTCACAGCATTTTTTTAAAAATTAGAAGAACAACTTGGAGGGATCTACAAGAAAGAATATTATCCACATCCAGAGGAAACACTGTGGGAGTAGAAACACAGAAGAAAAACAACTGCTTGAATACATGGGCCAAAGGGATATGGTTGGGGATGTAGACTCTGAATGTAGTGTAAACAACAGCATGGAAATAGGTTCTGATCAAGGACACATGTAATACCCAATGAAATTGCATGTTGGCTGTGGGAAGAGTGGGTGGAGGGGAGGGAGGGAAATAATGTGATGATTGTAACCAAGGAAGAATGTTCTAAATTGACTAAATAAACTTATTCAAATGGAGGAAAAACTAGGAGAAAATAAGCTCATACACCTTTTCCAATTATGGCTGGGAGACAGTTCCTAGCCCAACAAGGGTTAAATGAGATTATATAGGATAAAATAGACAACTTTCGCTACAAAAGTTAAAAATCTTTTGCACAAACAAAATCAGTGATGCCATAATTAGAAGGGAAATTTTATGCCAAAAAAAGTGTCCACTAAACCCTACCCATGAAAATCTGGTATCCAAAATTGATCAGAAATTTGCCCCAACAAACAACATCAAATAATGAACAAACATGGAATAATAACTAAACAAATGGTTTTCAAAAGATTTGTTAGCTATAAATTACCACAAGAAAACAAACTCCAAGTCCCTAGTAGCAAGAGAAAAACAACTCAAACCAATTCTGAGAGTTGACTTCACCCCATGCAAATTGGCAAAGATGACAAAAAGATAAGAAAAGTCAGTGATGGAGGAACTGTGGGATGATAGGCATATTGAAACACCATTGGGAAGTCATTTGAACCTCTGCCATTTTCAAGCTGGAATTTCACAAAAACTAGTGACTAAACTATCAACACTCTAACCCAGAAATTCTACTCATGGGGCAAAAAGCTCAAGTAAGTCCAAAGCATAAACTAAGGTCCACCATACGCCAAGATATTCAGAATGTATAAATGGATATTTTGAACCTTTGGCTTCATTCCCCAGACGTCCTTAGTATTTCCCCAAATTCGCTATAATCTCTCCTACCTCCTGTCCCCATGTTGGCGAGATCAGCTTATTGGTATTTAAGTGGATGTATG
Source organism: Monodelphis domestica (assembly GCF_027887165.1). Classification (NCBI taxonomy): domain Eukaryota; kingdom Metazoa; phylum Chordata; class Mammalia; order Didelphimorphia; family Didelphidae; genus Monodelphis; species Monodelphis domestica. Next base: position 72,506,385 of record NC_077235.1, read on the forward strand.
CTCCTCCCATACCCTCTTGGACCAGGCTGAAGTCAAGCAGTTCTTTTGCTTTAGTTATTATTAATAAAACTTCATAAAATATATTTAGTTATTGATTATTAATTTTAAAACCCACAAGAGCCTCACATTCTGTGGTTGCAAAGCTCTTAAAACAAATTGGGTGCCCAATGAGTGGAGACTGGCCAAGAACAACTAGAGCTCATGAATGTAATGGAGGGAGAAATCATGATGATGAGGATTTCAGAGAAATCTGCCATATTCACACAATTGCTATATCTACAGGATGGAGTAGTCTGGAGCCCGGCCCAAGGGAGCAGAGAGTTAAATGAGATATTTTGTAAAAGGGGCAGGAACAAAAGAAGAACTGCACAGCACGGTGTTGACAATACCATAAATGAAAAGCTCATCGGAGGGAAATTGACCGGCACCCTTTTGGAAATAGTTTCACAAGTTCCAGATGAGCTACACAAGTGTCCCCCTTACATGAGAAGTATGATGGAAAGTTGGGCTCCAATTCAGGCCAAAGACTGTGAACTGAAGTTTGAGGTAGTAGAATTCCTGTTGTCTTGTGTGTTTTATTGTATGCATATGATTTTGAGAAAGGCGGGCTCCATCAGCTTCACCAGAGTGACTGCCCAAGGGCCCAGGACACATCCAGGCCAATGCTCTTCCCTCCCAGCTCCTGGGTTTGAAAGAATCTTTCCCAGAAACAAGGGGATGGTGTGTGATTCCTCAGAGGCCCCTCCAACTTCTCATTGCTAGCTGAATACAAATAAATATCTAGAAGAAGAGCTCCTTAAAAGGGGGGAAAGGGTTTCGGCACTGATTGATGGATTGAAAGGGAAGACAATTGTGATATTTTGCTTGTCGGTAGGTCTCAGAATACTGTCCCTAAAGAAGGTAGAGTAGGCCCATTGCTACAGCCACTTTAAGACTAAGCTTGACAAGTCATTTTCTCCCACTGAAAGCAATCATAAATTGGCTGAGGAAGAAGTAGTGGGTAGGGTAGCTGAACCAGAGTCTTTTCCATTGCTAATTTCTCTGGTGGCATTACCGGCAAGGCAGTTCTAACTCAAAATATTTCTAAAAATATCAGGAGGACAATTATGTGAGACCCTAAGAACACTTCTGGGTGAGCTTCAAAATTCCAAGCAGGGGAAATAACCTTGGCTACATGGCCAAATCAGGCGACATTTAAGTTAAATAACAAAAGGTGTTTCAGAGCTCACTAATAATTATACAAATAAAAGCCTCTGTGTGGAAGGTAAAATAGTCAAATGGATTTGTGGTCGCATGGAGTTGGACATTCTCTCTACCAATGTGGATCACAGGGAAGAGAACAAGCAATTATTAAGTGCCTACTATGTGCCAGATACTGCTTTACAGTTATGATCTCATTGGATCCTTACAACAACCTTGTGAGGTAAGTGCTATTATGGCCACCATTTTGCTGCTGGTATTTGAAAGAGGGGTCCCTTGTTTCCAGAAGAAATCTGGAGTCATTAAAGGAATTTGATAAATTTCAGAAGAATCCAACTGGCTCTCCTCCTCATACATCGTCTTGGATCCACCTTGTTGTCCATTGGTACTGCTGGTCTCAGATAAACATATCCATAGACAAACCATGAAGCCATCCAATGGCATGTCATCATCCGGACGATAGACTTTGCCCACCCACTCATCTTTTTCTGTGGGGTGGACCAGCCCAAATCTCTTGAGTAAAGGTTATGGATATGTCATTGGGAGGCTTGATGCAACCAATAACAATATTGCCCACCAACAGGAACATCTGGAGGACCTCCCAACCTCCAGGGAATCCCTCTGCTATTTCACTTCTGGATTGAGCCTTCTCCATTACTGGGGCAAACGCCTTCTGTCAACACAGATCTCTTCTATCTCCTTCTCCTAATATGCATGACCAAAGGGCCTTTGACCAAGGTTAGCTTTGTTATAATTTTTGAGGAATCGCAAATGGGTTGGCTGTATATATGAGAGAGGCCTTGTTGGAAAAGATCTTTAAGCCATCCTTTGCCACAACTGAATCAACTTTTTTCATAATTAACAAACCATAAGGGCAGTGGGATCTTGTTTTCTCTAAATTCTTCAGTCCTTTGCATGCTAGTAAAGATGGGGGGTTACCATAGAGTCTTACTTGGACGAGCCTGCTTATTCTTTGCCATCCTCATTGAGGGGGCTCTCAAAACATACCTAGATGGTTCCAACATCTTTTTAAACCCTTACCATCTGTCTTAGGATGGGTACTAGATATCAGTTCCAAGGCAGAAGAATAGTAAGGGCTAGGCAATGAGGGTGAAGTGACTTGCTCAGGATTACCCAGCAAGGAAGTGTCTGAGGTTAGTTTTGAACCCAGGACCTCCCCTCCCATCCCATCTCCAGGTCTGGTTCTTTCTCCACTGAGCCATCTAGCTTCCCATCCAACATTTTTTAATGTCAATGGGAAAACAAATGGATGACCCTTTGATCTATTTCAGTCTTAATAACATTCAAAATTTCGTTGCAAGTCTTTGGTATCTTCCCTCCCTTGATGCCCTTTCAGCTTAGATCTTCTCTATGGATGGTTGGTCCAATCCAGATGCTTTCTCTATCTTTGTCATCATTGTGGCAGTCTCAATCTCCTCTACAAGCACATATACCTGGCTTCCTTTAAGGCACAACTAAAATCTTTTCTACAGGAAGCCTTTCCCAACTCCCCTTAATAGTAGTGCCTTCCCTCTCTTAATTACTTTTTATTTATCCTGCCTATAGCCTGTTTGTACATATTTGTTTCCTTGTTGTCTTCCTCATTATATTATGAGCGCCCTGAGGTCTGGAAGTCTTTTGCCGTTTTTTTAATATCCCCAGCACCTAGGAAAAGGCCTTGTACTAGTGGAATAGGTGATTAATCAGTGTTTATTGACCAACTAACATAATCGTCCAAGGATAGGGGCTCCATTGCCCTTGATAGTGAAAAAATCTTTACTTTAAAAATTGTCACAACAATCAATTTAATACGATCATTGCAAATTGCCCTGTGACTTCATTTACCAAGCCAGAATTCCTTCTGTAGCTCCCACTTTCCTAATGTGTTCTATCACCCTGCATATATTTCATATTGACTTTTATCAGGCTAGAAGTTGTTTTCTTCCAATGGAAGGGAAGTGCCCCGAGGACAGGGATGGTTCCGCTTTTGTATTTGCATATCCAGTGCCTCCTTCAGTGCCTGGCACATAACAGGTGCTTACTTCCTACAGAATCCATTGTGAATGCTGCTGCCACCATTCTCTGCCACTCTTTATGAGGAGGTATGAAAGGAATGTACAGCTAGGTGGTACAGTGAATATAGTGCTGGGCCTGGATTCACTTCCTGAGTTCAAATCTGGCCTGAGATACGTCCTAGCTGTATGACCCTGGGTAAGTCTTTTCACTCTGTTTGCCTCAGTTTCCTCACTTGTAAAATAAGCTGGAGAAAGAAAGAAATGGCAAACCACTCCAGGATCTCTGCCAGGAAAACCCCAAATGGAGTCACCAAGAATCTGACACAACTCAAACAAATGACCTGTAGAAGGAAATGGTAAATCACCACACCAGAAAGTTAGCTGTATGACCCTGGGCAAGTCACTTCACCAGTTTGCCTCAGTTCCCTCATTTATAAAATGAGCTGGAGAAGAAAATGGCAAACCACTCCAGTACCTCTGCCAAGAAAACTCCAAAAAGAGGTCACAAAGAGTCAGATATGACCAAAGTGGCTGAACAGCAACAATAAGGAGATGAGCCCCAAATCTCAGAAACAACTCTAGGCTATTAGGGTACCATGTCAGAATAGGCTGAGGAAGGGACCCACCGAGAGTCTCAGTGCTTTTCTTTGGGTGGAGTTATGAAGACATCCCCCCTCCCCAGGTTTTGGGCCATTTCTTGACCATTATCCAGGGATACAGAGGAAAGCAATGCATAGGAAATGCTGTCATTTGTACCCTGGGCCTTACACAGTGCCTCCCTCACACAGGGTGCCACTGGGCCAGGCCTCTTGGATGGTGGCTGTCCAGGCTTCCACTTGCCTTTTGAGAACTCCACGCAGCTCTGTAAAGCCAGTCACGTGGCAACTAGCTCTGTCTCCATACCAACACTGGTTCCTTGGCAGGATCAACAGGAGTGACTTCATGAATAGTCACAGCTTCTTGGGCAGGGACTTTCTTTTATACTCTTGTATTCCAGAAGACAGGTGACCAGGCCATTTGCAGATCTGGCTAGGATTATCAGTCGAGAAACCAACAAGGAACTAGGTTCTTGTCCATATCTGTTATACCCAATTGTTCTCTGACCCAAATAAATGTCTGTTGACTGACTTCCCGAGTGATTAATTTTAAGAAACAGTAGTGGAAAACAAAAGAGGAGATAAGTAATTCCATTCCACAGGGCACTGTACAAATGGCAAGGGTGATTTCCATTTCTTTATGGATCAAAAGGGAGAGAAAGTTTCTATTTCCATCTCTGTCTCTCTCTTCCTGAACACCAATGTGAATATGGAAGTCCAACTCCTCTTTCTCTTCCAGCTCACAAAGTCCTCTTCCAGTCAAAGGTGAGGAGGAGGAGGAGGCATTGAATTGAGGAGACCTGGCTGAGACTAAAGTCTCTCCTTCATCCCAGGGGATGACTCTATTGCTCCAATCAACTAGCTTGGTAATTTCTAGACATCCATTGAGAAGAGGCCAAGTTTCTTTAGCCTGTCCGATGTGTCTTCAACATCCCATTTCAAAGGACTTTGGGGGTTTAGTCTAAACTCTAAAGCCAATGATCTCACCTAGTTAAGTATCGGGTAGGACGCCTTCTACTGGTTTGTTTGGTTGGCTCAGGCTGCTTTCCAAAGTGTCTTCCTCTCCACTAGAAATTCACCTGCTTTCCAGCCTTTCTTATGGAAAGAGGAGGGTTCTTTCATGAATATCCTTGTCGATAGTGGATGCCAATGACTTGGCCTTAGACCATTACCATTTTTCTCATTTTTTTATTATTTGTTATATTAATGGGGTAATTTTAATATGCTTTGTCAATTGAAGACATGAGCAGCAGCCAGTTTCTGGATATTTTTGGTGACTAAACATAAGAAACAGTACAACCCTAGCATCCACTGGAAATGTCATCTCTCTAATTTTTGGTAAGGAAGAAATTGATCTTTGCTGAAGCACAAATCCCCTAGAATGTTGCTTTATGGATGAATATTATTAAGATCATGTCAGTCTTTTTATATTACTCTTTCCCAATCCCATCCCCTCCCTGCTGGAGATTGTCATTTTTATATGCCATTTAGTCTATGCACCTGATCCTTTTTTTAATTAACAAAAAGTTTTGTTAAGCAGAGATACTTTGTTCATGCAGTTTTAAAAATGCCTTCCCAGCAATGGGTTGCTGTAGTAGTAAATCCATCTCTGTAAAAAGCCAGGAGAAGCCAAAGTAGCCTCTTGTGAAGCCTGCTCTATTAAGCGTTGCATTCAGACAAAAAAGGAAAGAAGAAATTTAAAACTCTTCAGCCCCTCTCCACACCCTCCTTGCCAAGATTTTTGAGCAACAAGTGGGTTTGCCACCTCCCAGGACCAGTCGCCTCAGTCCTTAAGATCTTGCTTAAGAGGGACTCATGATTTCAGCTGAGCAAAAATGAGAACTGAGCTCAGGACAATTCAACTAAGACTTATTTTATTTTATTTTAGTTTTAAAAACCCTTTTCCTTCCACCTTAGAATCAATACTGTCTGAGTCTACTAGAATCTAACACAATGCCTACCATGTTGATTTGACCCACAGCTAGGAAGTGGATGCAATATTATTTAAAAAAAACAAACCTTCCCTTCCACCTTAGGATCAATACTGTGTATTGTTTTCAAGGCAGAAGAGTGATAAGGGCTAGGCAATGGGGGTTAAGTGACTTGCTCAGGGTCATCCAGCTAGGAAGTGTCTGAGGTCAAATTTGAACCCAGATCTCTAGGCCTGACTCTCAATCCCCTGAGCAACCCATCTGCTCTCCAACACTTATTTTAAACACTTACTGTGTGAAAAGTCTAACAAAATGCATTTTCTGCAGTTTTCTTTTGGATTGGTTGACATATTTGGGGATGTTTTGGGGATTTATTTAACAGGGGAAAGAATATTGATGCCACAAAGACCCGAGTTAGAGAGTCAGTCGGTGTGTATATGTTATCTCAAGGCTGAGTAGAAAAAGAAATTAAAAGTCAGAGAGGATTTATAAGAAATCCCTGAAAAATGTTCTTTTTGGTGCATGCTGAAGCATTGAAAAGCCAGCTCACAGCTGGGTGGACAAGGATGTTTTCACTTTTCCTCGTCTGATTAACATTCTACCTTGCTGGTCTGGGTTCAGACCTCCCTGTGCAGGAGGAAATGAGGGGAAAGGATTTTCCCTTATGTGGTTTTTGGCTCATGACAGAGCCGGGAGGATGACCAAAGAATGCCCTTGGGAGAACTGTGGATTTTGGCGACCACGACCTCAGGACCTTCTCTTCTTTCTTATAAGCAGCAAGCTGAAGCTGGAGGATTTGCTTCCACTTTGAAAGTAGAAATTGTTCAATAATTCTGTGCTCAAGTTGAGTCGGGCAGTCTTCTTCCAGCATTGAAAAGAGCAAACACATGTGAATTGCTATTTCCTGACTTTTTTCACCCTTTATTATGCAAATCGTTTTAAAAGTTGTAGACTGTATAAATACCCATATTAATGTTAGCAAAAAAGAGAAATGAACACAGATTCAATACGGCTTGTGAAAGTCATCCATGTAGCTGCCCATCTAGCCAGATTCTTTCTCTGGCTTTCCTTCTTCCATCTCCTTGTCTCTGTCTATGTCTCTGCCTCTGCCTCTGTCTCTGTCTCTGCCTCTGCCTCTGTCTCTGCCTCTGTCTCTGTCTCTGTCTCTCTGTCTGTCTCTGTCTGTCTCTGTCTCTCTGTCTCTGTCTCTCTGTCTCTGTCTCTGTCTCTCTCTCTCTCTCTCTCCCTCTGTCTACCTACCTACCTATCTACCTACCTATCTGTCACTATGTCACTGTCTGTCTGTCTATCTATCTATCTATCTATCTATCTATCTATCTATCTATCTATCTATGTTTGTCTATCTATCTGTCTGTCTGTCGGTCTGTCTGTCTGCCTACCTACTTCTTCTGTCTTTCTCTTTGCTGTCATCTCTCATCTCTCTCTCCCTCTCTCTCTCCTCTCTCTCTCTCTCTCTCTCTCTCTCTCTCTCTCTCTCTCTCTCTCTCTCTCTCTCTGATAGCTTCTCACTCTCCTTATTTTTATTCTTTCTGGATTTCTATTAACTTTTATCTTTACTCTGACAAGTTGATGCTCTGACTGCACAGTTGGCTGACTCTAAATGACTCTGGCTCTCTCTGTATCTCTTTCCAGCTCTCTCTGACTCCCCTCTCTCCATTTCTCTTCTCTCATCTTTCTTCATTTTTCTTCTTTCTTCTGGATATGGATTCATTGATCTTGGCTCTACAAAGTTGATAATCTGACTGCATTTGAGCTACTGATTCCATCCTCTTATCTTTGTTTTTCTTTCTTCCCATTCATCTCTCTTTTCTAATTTTTATTCTTCCTTTTTTCTATTAATTATAATTATATAATAGCAAGTCTATATTCTAACTGTTTAGAAACAGTTAGTTCACTTTTATTCTCTGGGACTCACACATTCTATTTTCTTCTCTGTTCTTTGACCATTTTCATTCTTACTTAGAGTTTTGTATTAATTAGTATTTTTATTCTAACAAGTCAGTGGTCTATCCACAAGTGGCTAATTTTCTGTTTCTCAGTCTGATTCTGTGTCTATATCTCTCTATCTTTGTTTCTCTCTGTCTCTGCTTCTTTCACCTTCCCTCTCCCTCCCTTTTCTCCTTTCTTTTCATTTTGTATTTATTTTTATCTTGGCACTCATAAATTGATAGTCTTGCTACACAAAATATCCATTCTATCCTCCTCTTTCAGTTTTACACACACACACACACACACACACACACACACACACACAGAGGGAGAGAGAGAGAGAGAGAGAGAGAGAGAGAGAGAGAGAGAGAGAGAGAGAGAGAGAGAGAGAGTCAGTCTCTCTGGCACTGTATCTGACTGGCTTTATCTGTGTCTCTCTGTCTCTGTTTTTGTCTCTGACTCATTCTATATCTCTCTCTGTCTCTCTGTCTATATTCCTCTCTCTGACATTCTCTGTGTTTCACTTCTCTTTTCATCTCTTTCTTTAACCTTTCTTTATCTCCATCTCTATCTTTGTCTCTGCTTCTGTCTGTTGTTCTCTCTGTCTGACACTGTTTCTATACATCTCTGTGTCTTTGTTGATTTCTATCTCTGTCTTTCTTTGTATTTCTGTCTTTATCTCTATCTCTTTCATTCTCTGTCTCTGTGTCTCAATCTTTCTCTGTATTCTCTTTCTCTGTCTTTGCCTGTGTAAAATGTAAAATTAGTCTAAAATTTTAAGGGATTTATTAATGATCATTAGAAATAAAGGAATAAAAGGGATACAAAATAAAAACCATGTGCCCATGGCTGATCTATCTATCTATTTAAAATCCCCACACTTAGCTTACTACCACCACCATGCTCACTGCAAGCCAAAGAGAGGGCGGGACCCTCTACATCCCCGCCTAATATCCCCTGTCTATAGGAAGTACATAAGGACAGGAAGTCAGTGGGTTCCCAGGAAATGTAGTTCTTTTTTAGGGTAACAGATTTTCAATTATAAATTCCCCTTTGGGATCTGTGGAAGACTAGTCACTCCAATAGATCTTGTAAACATAACCAACATTGAAATTACAGTAATTTGAGGATAAGTGGAAAAGAGAACAAAACAAATGATTGCTAGGCACATTGACAAAAAGCCAATTAGGGGGAAGTCCCCTTTGGCATAAGAGTATATATACAAAAACAGATGCATTCAACCCCACATATTTCAAATCACCACATCCCAAAGTTTACGCTGGATCTTCTGGTATAGTGTGTGGCCTGGGGATGCATCTTCATGGCACCTTCTCCAAACAGTTCACTTTCTGGATTCAGAGAGGTAGCATGTTTCTTATCCTAACATTACTCTCAAAAAGAATTTAAATTTTGCATTTTAGAATAATAATACAACCCTCCTAAAGAGGGTGTTGAAAAACACAGGGATCACTTAGGGATGCATGGTTGAGTTATGAGGCATATGAATCAATTGACAAGAGAAATCAAAAACACCAAAAAATCCAAAGAAAAAAGAAAAAATAATTTCTGGATGAAATATAGAATATCAATATCTTATGTGTAAAAATTTTAAGTAAAGGAAAATAAACCTATTACAGGTCCTTGAATCAGGGCCCACTTAAAGTGATTTATGTAATTATGCACTTTCCCAATCAGTAGCCAGGACTATAGAAAGTTTTGCCACACAATGAAAGACAGAATAGGGACTAGATTATAGGAGCCAGGTAGGAGCAGGAGCCAAATTTGAGATACTTGGTAGAATGTGGGAAAAGGAAGATCAGCCTTTGACATATGTAAAAACAGTCTCAACCTTGAACCCCAAACAAATTCAAGTCCTCTTGTCTTGGCTCAAAATTTCATCAGTCCCATTGGGATTGGTTGGTCTCTGACCTTGTGCTCAATTGGCACTATGCAGTTTAGCTTCATGCTTCTTTAGCACTGGAATCAGACAAAATCATTAAGCAAAGTCCCATAATTTTTTTAAACAATCAATGGCATCATTTCTATAGTCTAAAGCTTTTTGGGTATGCTTTAATATTAAAACAAATGTATTTTAAACTTATATTACTGCAAAATAAAAAAATTAAATAAAAATCTTCTCAGTACTGTTGACATGTGCTTCAAATACAAAAAGGAGGGAAAAATAAAACTCATGCAATATTGCACATCAAAGAAAAATAATAATAAAAGAGTTTTTAAAATCAAAAATCATTGACACACTGTGTCAGCTAAGGAAAGGAAGGATTCAAAGGTTTCTCACCAAAAAATGAGATCCATTTCTTCTTCAAACTTGGCCACAATCCACTGTGTCGGAGCAAATGATTTCCACAAAGTAACAGTTTTTTATAAAGAATAATAGTACAGCATGTAATGCACATTCATGAAGTATCAAAATCCCCAAAGTTATAATAGCCCATTTAATGACAATAGCAAACAAACCTACTATCATTAGGATTCATGTCTAGAAAAACCAAACCTCTATACCATTGATTGTAAGGGGGGAAGGGGTTAATTTTAAAAGGGTTGGACTGGATTATTTAAGAGTGTGGTCAACAGAAATTTAATTTATTCCAAAGAGATTTATTTACAATTTATTTACAAAATGTAGAAAGAGAGAGGTAAGATATCTAGCCTAAGCACTAAGTGATTTACTCCTGGCTCCTGTACTAACCCAGGCAGGTAGAATTAGTCCTTAGGCCTCGGCAAAGCCAAAGACCTGGGGAAGTCTCTTTCAAGAGGTAAGTCTCTCCTGAGGCTAGTTTTTTTTTTCCAGAAAATCCAACAGTTAAGAGTCAGCTTTTCACTCACCATGTGTCAGTTCAAAGGAAGAGATTTTAGAACAGCCTCACCAGGAACAGGATCTCAAGTCCAGTCAGCAGATTCTCCACCAGCCTCTACTCCAAAGAATGAAGAATTGTCTCCAGTCTCCACTCCAAAGAATGAAGAACTGTGTCTCACAGGAAGTGACAGCTCCTTTTAAAGACACTTCTTTTGTGTCACTTCTGTTGTCTTCCCCTAATTTTATGTCTACCAATCACAGTTGAAGCTTTGCTTTAGGACTGCCCAGGGGCAGTTAGTTTAATTCTGATTCATCACTCACTATTGTACATGTGGGTCACAGATCTCCCACTTAATGATTAAGTGGGATGTTTATACTTTTGGTGATTAGATCTAAAAAATGGGCAGATGTCCATACTCAACTTTTAAGTAAGGAGTTTACACTTTTGGTGATTAAATCTATAAATAGGCAGGGGTTACAATTTAATCTTCACATGATGTTGGGTCTAAAAACATCACCAAGAATCTAGATCATTCTGGTGGAAGGAAGAAGAGTTACAAATGAGAGATGCTCCCTCTTGGAAGCCATCTAGGGGTACCCTGCCATGGGATCAACTTCCCAGCTCCTTTGGTATGAGACTGTTGTGTCCCATCCATTCACATTTTAACAAATGCAGAGGTGGGGATTATAATTGCACTTCACTTCAGCTACTAAAATGGACCCTTTACCTCTTGTTACAAATAACTCAGATGTAGGCAAAATGATCAGTCAGAGTTGTTGAAAGAAAAAAAAATCTAAAATCATGTATAAAGACCCGTTAAAATCAATTTGAGATATTTAGCTCATTAAATTCTCTACAGGTTGTTAACTAGGTTGACAGAGTCCATCATCACCTATGTGACAATTTAACAAAGCCAAAATGGAAGAAAAAGCTGGTTGTGGGCTTTTACAATATTTTGCAATACTTTGTTCAATAGTTATAAGGGAAAAGTAACAGAATATATCTAATAGTTAAAACACAGTAGATTAAGCTGATTCAGTGTAATAGAACAGTATTGAATACATTAATATATGAACTTAAAACCAACCAAATTAAATCATAAACAAAACAATCAGCAAAATACAATGAAATACAGACATTCATAAAACAATGGAGTCTGAAAAGGCTTAAAATTTTCACCTCCAATCTATTTAAAGTTTCTTTATTCATTCAGATTCCTTTTGTCAGAACTGTGGTCTTTCCCATAGCGAGGGAGAACATGGGGTTGAGGAATCCTAAACTGGATGATCTCAGAGACTGGGCAGGCCCAAATGGCAAAGGGTTGTAGGGAGATGAATTTCTCCCCTGAATCTCAGGCAAGATAATTGAAAGTATCAGTGCACTCATGAATAGTAGAAACAAAAAAACACCCTAAAACTGGAAGCTGTTTGAAATAGGCAAGGTACTGCTCCTTCATAGAATGCTCCATGCTTGTAATTTACTTCTTGTTTGGAAGAGTAACTTCCTTCTTCCCTTCCACCCCCCTCCTCCAGGTCCCCTGCCAAATGGAGGCTAATTATTGCCTAAGGACAGCACACCCAGGACTTTTTACCAGCTGCCCAGAGAGCAGCTCCAAGGACTCCCAACTTCTTGGTGACAGCAATCAGCAGCATCAAAAGGATCAGCAACAGGGACAGCTACCAGGGTCAGGACCTGGGGCTGGGGCTGGAGCAGGAGCAGGAGGAGGATCAATTGGGATCAAGAAGGTCAGGAGTGGATGGCTGGGACAATCCAGGAGGCTGGATTGGCAGCAGCATCAGCAATGCCAGAGGCAGCAGCAAGGAACTAAGGAACATGGGCTCAAGAAGATGGGCGAGAGAAGTGACTTGTCTCCTCTTCACTAAGAGTTCCTCAATTAAAAATAGCTTGGCTGGTAGAGAGAGTGACCGGGAAAAAAGTAGGGAAAGGAAAAGGCAGCATTTCCAAAGAGAGTTCGGAGTTTGCAAGGGTGGGTGGGGTGGGCAAAAAGCTTTGGCAGGAGAAATGTGGCTTAAAAATTTATCTAGGCTATCTTAAAAAATTGAGAGGTTTTTCTCTGACTAGTGGTTGCCATCAGTGTAAAAATTAAAATTAAATCTCAATAATAAAAATATTATATTTTAGGCTATTTATTAATGATTATTAGAAATCAAGGAATAAAGAGGATACAAAACAAAGACCACATGCCTGTGGTTGATTAGCCATTTCAAAATCCCCACTCACCACCACCATACTCATCAACAAGACCAAAAAGAGGGTGGGACCCCCCACATCACTGCCAAATATCCCCTGCCTATAGGAAGTACATAAGGACAGGAAGTCAGTGGGCTCCTAGGAAATGTAGTTCTTTTTTAGGGTAAAAGATTTTCAGTTATACACCTGTCTGTCTATAATCCTGTCTTTCATTCTCTAGTTCTATCTCTGTCTGATTTAGTGTCTCTATCATTGTTTTTTTCTTTCTCTGTGTCTGCTATTCTCTATCCCTTCCTTTCTTTCCATGTCTGTTTCTCTGTCTCTGAGGTTCTATCTCTGTCTTTCTCTTTCCTCTCCTCATCTCACTATCTCTGTCTTTCTCTTCTCTGTCTCTGTTTTCTCCTGTTTCCCTTCATCTCACTCTGTCTATCTCTCTGTGTCTTGCTCTCCTTGTCTCTGGCTTCCTTTATCCTTTTCTTCTTTTGTCTTTCTGATTATCTCTGCCTTCTGTCTTTTACTCTGTGCCTCTGTCTCTCATGCACACACACACACACACACACACACACACTCACAACCTCTCTTTTCCATTCTCATTTTTATTCTTCCTTCTAGCTTTTAATTAATTATGACCTTTATTCTAACAAATGTTGGTGCATTGACTGATTTCCCTCTCCTTTTTCTATCTCTAATCTAAGTTTGTCTCTGTCTGTTTCTCAAACACACACACACACACACACACAATCTTTTTCCCTTCTCTTCATTTCAATTTTCTTTTGGTTTTATACTAATTATGATCTTGATTCTAGTGAGTGTTGGTGCTCTGACTGGTTCCCCTCTCCCTCTCCCTCTCCCCCTCCCTCTCTTTCTCTTTCTCTCTCTCTGTCTCTGTCTTAATCTCCCTGCCCCCTTGGAATGAGGGGATGGAGTGGGACTTCATTGCAGATTCACAGTACAGGATGAGCAAATGTATAAAGGTGGGGAAGATGAAGACAATTGGAGAGAATGACAGAGGAGGCCAGTTTGGTAGGATTAAGGTGTCTAAAAAGAAGAGTAATGTAAGATGATGCTATTAACACCACTTTTGGGGTCCTACCTCTGTTAGCAATTTGTCAATATAAACAAATCTGCACCTCTCTTTGCTTTGGTTTTCCCATATAGGAGAATTCTGTTTGCCTCAATCCTACATTACAGGCTTCTATGAGGAAGGATAGGAGAATAGTCTGCTCTCCTTCCATTTGATCTAATAATAGAAATACCTGACATTTTTTATAGGGCTCCCTAAACTGCTTTCTCCCCTTTGGCCCAGGGAGGTGGGGAGTTATCTCCACTTTTTCATTTATTTTCAACCCCTTCTTCTTTGCTGGCTCCCACAAAAAAAAAGCCTATGTCTCCTGCATCCTGAAATATCCCTCTTCATCCTTCCATTTCTGCTAACTATTGCCCAAAACTCCTCAAAAGGGCCAACTACCCAAGTGCCTCCACTCTCTCTCCTCTCACTCTCTTCCTAACCCCTGATAATCTGTCTTCTGGCTTTAGCATTCCACTGAAATGATTCTTTCCAAAGTTACAAATAATCTCTTAGGTGCTCATTCCAATAGCCTTTTCTCAATCCTCTGGGAAGCTTTTGACATTGTGAATCACATTGATACTCTCTTCTCTCCAGGTTTTAGGGACTATCCTTCTCTCCTGGTTCTTCTCCTCCTCCCCCATGTAACTGCTCTTTTTCATTCTCCTTTGCTGGCTCTTCCTCCAGAGTCCCTCCGGGCTCTGTCCTGGGCTCTCTTCTCCACTCCCTCTATACTACTTCACTTGGGGATCTCATCAGCTCCCGGGGATTGAATGACCATCTCTATGATGATGATTCTTTAATCTACCAGTCCTGCCCTAAAACTGCTGATCTCCAGTCTCATATCTCCAAATGCCTTTCAGACATCTTGTGCTGGATGTCCAGAAGACATCCTAAACTAAACAAATCCACAAGAGAATTCATTATTTTCCCCTCCTACTCCTTCTTCCCCTCCTACTCCTTATTATTGTACAAAGCAACAGCATCCTCCCAGGCCCCCAGGCTTGTAACCTAGGAGTCATCCTGGACTCTTCACTGGCTCTCGCCCTCCATATCCAATCTGTTGCCATGGCTACCAATTTCATCTTTGCAACATCTCTGAATACAGCCCCTTCTCTCCTCTCATACTACTGCTATGGTGGTGCAAGCCCTTATCATCTCACACTTGGACTATTGAAATAGCCTGCTAGGAGGTGTGGTGGGGGGGTCTTACCTGCTTCCAATCTCTTCCCGCTCCAAACCATCCTCCATTCAGCCACCAAAATGATTTTCCTGAAGTGCAGATCTAATCATGTCACCTTCCCAATCAATAAATTCCAGTGATTCCCTATTGCCTCTAGGATCAATCACAAAATGCTGTTTGACATTCAAAGAAAGCCCTTCATAATCTAGCCCCCTCCTACCTTTCCAGTTCTCTCACTCATTTCTCCCCAACAAATACTCTTAGATACAGTAACACTGGCCTTTTGCCTATTTTGTGAACAAGACACTCCATCTCTGGGCTCTGGGCATTTTCTTTCACTATCCCTGATGTCTAAAATTCGAGTCTCCTTCCTGCTCTCTAACTACTGACATCCTCAACTTCCTTTAAGTCCCAACTAAAATCCCACCTTCTACAGGAAGCCTTCCCCAGCCCTTCTTAATTCCAGTGCCTTCTCTCTGTTAATGATTTCCTATTTATCCTGTCTAAAGCTTCTTTGTACACTTTTCTTTGCATTCCATTAGATCGCAAATTCCTTGGAAATGGAGATTGTCTTCTGCCTCACTGTAGCACAGTGCCTGGCACTTCTTGAATGTTTATTGTTTGATTGGATCCAGAATTTAGCCAGGCCAATCTTTCATATTTTAATGAGAAGATTCAAAGCCAAAGAGGTTACAGGACCCATCAAAAGTCACTCGGGCAGTTAGTAGCAGAGTCAAGATCAGAACTGGACTGCTCAGATGCTGAATCCAGTGGTTTTGTCCATTCTGCCACAACTATTTTTATTCTTCCCATTTTGAGAACTGAGAAGACCACGTCCAACATTCCTTTGGTACAGTCATCTATTTTATTTAATCATAATCTCTTTGGCAGAACTACCTACATTAGTCAACTTAGAACATCACTATTTAAGTACCTCAATTATAAACCTACCAGAAAAATTAGGCTCAGTGTTCCATGAATCAGACTTACAGGAAACAATTCAAACAATCAATGACACAAGTATTCATTGAGCACCTACTATGTGCCAGTCATTATGCTTAGTGCTGAGTATACAAAACCAAAAATGAAGCAGTCCCTGCTCTCGAGATGCTTAGATTCTAGAGGGAGAGACACCATGTGCACAGATAAATGCATGTACAATCGGTCCCTAAAATATTGAGAAACTAAATTGTTGATTGTCATCCTTTGCACTTGAAGGGGACCCAAATGATATCACGGTGATGTCTTTTGACTCGAGAATAAATTAGAGTTAAAGAAGGCAGAGTTGTACAAAGTGGTTGGCCTCATCCTCTCTTCCAAGAGAAGTCCAGGGGCAAGACGACTAGTGATGGCTCCTTGCGATGCAGTGGATGGCCTGGGCTTCTCTGCCAAACTAAATACAAGTTCATTTAAGGAGGGGTCAGAGATTACTCCAAATGTTTCTCTTTTCTCTTCCTAGGATGCAGTGGGTTCCGATGGTCAGCTGGTGAGTTCAAAGTATGTGGGATGCCAGCAGTCCATGAACCCCAAGGGCACAGAGGCACCCCAAGGATTCAACAAGGGCCAGATCTTTTGCCTCTGTAGCATGTGCCTTCATGAACACTAGAGGGTGCTCAATAAATATTGACATACTAATGAATGGAGCTTCCATTTGGGACGAGATTATAGCCTTGCTGAGATTCAAGTGCCTTCTTAGGAGTCACTTACATGACATTAACTTTGTAGACCTCTGACTTTGCCAGATATTTCCTTTTCTCTGGCACTTCTGAGCAACAGGGGCCAATCATCCTATTAAGGAGGTGGGGGGACCTTTGAGTACACATTAGTCATTACATTATTTGTCAGTGAAGAGGCGACAGATTACAAGGCAGCTCTCCTTTGGAATAGCAGGAAGTCTCTCCAGATAGTTTCTTATGTATTAAGTTGAATTATCTGCTCGGATAATATGCTGCCCTGGTGCCCTGGTGTATAAGCAGATACATCCCAATCAGTTCCTTTAAAGTCAAGAGTGGGAGGGAGGTCCCTACTTTGTTTCCTGAAGGGGGATGTCATTTCGGTTCCAACGCTGTCCTTTACTGTCGCTAAACCGTTCCCACTCACCACAGGTAACATGGGTAATGCACAACAAAGCTCGCATGGCTTTATTTGTAGCTGGCCGCCCAAGTCCTGCAATTCTTATTGGCTGAGCTGGAAGTTATCTTGCAGCATCTCAATTAGAGAACTTTGAAAAAGAAAGCTTAATTGAAAGCGAACAGAGGGAAAACTCATCAAAGCAACCTGCTTCAGCATCAGCATCCCCATTCGAATCTTCGTCAGCCCCAGCATCCTCCATGAGCCCCAGACCCAGCCAGCGAGGCATTAGTCTGGAGTGTTTGTGAAAGGGCACCCTCCTTGAAAATCCAATTAGTGGCCGAGATGTGGGTTTCCAGTAAGTGGTTTACCTGGTGCACTGACAAGCCCTGGAGCTGTTTCTAAGCATCTTTCCCCTTCCTAATATGAAATGAGTGAGCTGGGGTTTCAGATTGGCTTCCGTCTCTATTCTGTCAAGTCTCCTTAGGCTATGGGCTGGGCGTCAATTGGCAGGTAATGTAGAAACAAGGAAATAGGTGAGCGCTGTTCTCAAGGACTGATCAATAAAGCCATTTCTGGTAAAGGACAATCAAATCTGGACTTCTCTAGCTAATTCTGGATTCATTTGATTGCCATTAGTTTGGGTTGGATGCCTTATACTTATCAAATGAAAAGGAGGGAATGGGGGAAATAGTGAGCATTTCAACTCTAGGATGAAATGTGAAAAATGGTGTTGCTGGTCCTACACTAATGCCTGGACCCAAGTTTCTGCATCGGTTGAATGGAAATTAGTGCTGTTGTTCAGTCATTTTCAGTCATGTCTGACTCTTTGTGATCCCATTTGGGGTTGTCTCGGAAGAGATGCTAGAATGGTTTGTTATTTCCTTCTCCAGATCATTTTACAGAGGAGGAAACTGAGGCCAACAGGGTGAAATGACTTGCTCAAGGTCATGCAGCTAGGAAGTGTTGGAGGCCAGATTTGAACTCAGGTCAAGTGTCTACACCCCAAAAAGGTCACCTTGTAATTATTTTGAATGTGTTTCACATTTATTTATGTGTGTACGCGGTGTTTCCTCCACTAGAATGCAGATCACTTGCAGATGAGGGATGGTTCTTTTTTGTCGGAATTCCTAGCGCCTGGCACATACTAATTTCTTAACTACTGCCCTCATGGAGTTTACAGACTAGTGGGATGGGGCATGATTTGCAAAGAGCTGTAATTCATTACTGCACAGAAGAATGTCTTGAAAAGTACAAATAAAAGGCTGTGAGAGGCTCAGAGGAGGAAAGGTCACTACCAACTTGAAATGGAGATGGGAGGGGAGTCAAGATAGCTTTCCTAGAACAGTTGGCATTTCGGTTGACCTTTAAAATAAAGAATTTCAGGCTCTGTTGGGGGTATGGCATTCTGGGGAATGGTGTGAGCAAAAACATGGGAAATTGTGGGGTAGCTACAGGAGACAAACATGCCAGTTTGTCTGGGGCATAGAGTATGTGGAAGTCATATGAGTAAGATAAGAGAGGCCAGGAAAGAGAGAATGGTGCCAGAGAGTGGAGAGCCTTGAATGTCAAGCAAAGAAAAGTGGACTTGGCAGACAAACGAGAAGCACTGAAGTTCACAGATAGAGAAGCTGAAAGCAGTCCCCTTTCTTTGTTATAGGGCACTAACTTACTCAACATCTATAAGACACTGCTGCTGTTTAGATTGACTATTGGACCACCAGCTTAGACACACTGATGTTTTCTTCCCTTGGCAAGTTACTCTATAGAGGACGGGGGACAACCAATTATCAGTCAAAAGCTCTTCACTTTCTGGTCAATACATAGTATTGTCTCAAGATCAAAGGGCACCAGCTGAGAAACCATGGCCCCCACCAAAACTGGTGCTCAGTGTGGCATGCCAGTGGCAGTTGTCAGTAGCATCTTGACAGTTAAGGCCATTGTCCATGACAGGAATTTTGCTAATATGAGTAGGTGGCCTGGAATTGGTAGGACCTGGGTTCAAATCTGCCCTCAGATACTTCCAGCTGTGTGACCCTGGGCAAGTCAATTAACTCTAATTGCTTAGCCTTTGTCACTCTTTTGTCTTAGAGTTGATATTAAGACATAAGGTAAGCATTAAAAAAAAAGATATTCAGGGCAGCTAGATAGCTCAGTGGATAGAGAACTAGACTTGGAGTTGGGAGGTACTGGGTTCAAATGTGGCCTGAGACACTTCTTAGCTGTTTGACCCTGGGGAGGTTACTTAATCCCAATTGCCTTGCCCTCATCATTCTTCTGTCTTAGAACTGATACTAAGACAGAAGGTAAAGGTTTAAAAAAGAAAATAAATTGTCCTCTTGGTTCTACTCACTTCACTCTGAATCAGTTCATACAAGTCTTCCTAGGTTACTCTGAAACCACCCTTTTTATCATTTTTTCCCAAAATTTAATTTTGTTTTTCAAGGAACAAAAATCCATTTCCTTCTCCTCTTACCTCCCATCCCACTGAAGAAAGAAAGGAAAACAAAACCCTTGTAAGAAATATACAAAAAAAAGAAAGACAGAAATATACAGCCATGCAAGTCAAATTCTTATGGTAACCATGCTCAAAAATGTATATTGCATTCTTTACCCTGAATCTACCACCTCTCTATCAGAAGATAAGCAGCATGCTTTATCAGGAGTCCTCTGGAACTATAGTTGGTGACTGCATTGATCAGAGTTCTTAGTCTTTCAAAGTCATCTCTCTTTACAGTGTTGTTATCACATAAATCATTCTCTTGGTTCTACTCATGTTGCTCAGTATCAGTTCATAAAAGTCTCCCCAGGTACTTTATTTGGCCTCATGGTTGTAGTTAATGGAAATATCTGTTTTCAGGAATTTCTAGAAAATTGGCACTCAGAACAATGATACAATCACAGGCTTTATTATTATGAGACATAGCAAGCGGGCAAAACATCATACATGCGTGTGCCATGGCAATATAAACAGGTAGAGTTTGTCCCCACATGCAAGAAACTCATCCCCACCTGAGGTGAAGGGAACCATGTTGGGGCGAGAACATACTTAAAGTTGGGGTTCAGATGGCAAAATTATACACCCTAACAGTGGACATGGCTGAGAACAGGTAATCAGTGCCAGATACAGGGGCATTCCTAATCAGATCCAGATATAGTCGAAAAGTTCCTAGGTCACATTTATGTCCTGGGCTTGGGTGAAGCTTGGGTAAAGGGGGTTTTTTATTGGCACCACAAAATGGTGGAAGGATCTAATATTAACTAAGGCAGCAGAAGGAGAATGATTCAAGACTTCAGCAGCAGGTCAAGAGTTCAGCCCATCAAAAAGCTGCCAGGTTTCTTTTGCCACAGAGTTAAGAGTGGGAAAGTACAACTATCTGTTTAGCCCGTGTGTTTCTATGAGCATTAGGGCCACTTAGCCTAAGGAGCTCCATGTTGGAGTTGTATCATAAATATAATATCAAACAACAGCCATGACATCAACAATATAAAGTTTACAATTTTCACATCAAGTTTTTCTGAAACCATCTCCTTCATCATTCCTTATAGCCCAAAGTGTTCCATCACATTCAGATGCCATCATTTGTTCAGCCATTCCCCAATGAATGGGAATCCATTCCCTTCAATTTCCAATTCTTTACCACCACAAAAAGAACTTCGATAAATTCTTTAGGACATATGTAACTCCCTCATTTTAAAGAAAAGGACATTGAGGCCCAGGAAGGGAAGTGATTTGCTCAAGGTCACATAGGCATCATAGGCAGACTCATCCCTGACTTCAAGGCCATGGTTTTACCCTATCTCACCTTCTTCATAGTTGCCTAAATAATTCTGACAGATGTACTCTTTTGTCCCTAATACAATAGCTTGTATTATATTTATGAGCATAACACTAACCCTAACCCTAACCCCTGCCCATCCCCACCCCCAGCAAGGGAATGTAAAGTCCATGAGGGCAGGGACTGTTTTACTTTTCTCTCTGTGTGCCCAGCATCTAGCAGAGTAGCAGATCTAGCTGTGGCTAGAGATAGGGCCTGGACTTGGGATTTCACTGGCTTAGGGAACTCTCTGAGGGCAAAGACCAAGGGTATCTAATTGTTTCCTTAAACTTGCTCCAATTATATATCCTTTCACTTCATGTCTCCCCATCAAAAAAAATCTAAATAGAAATGAGTAAAACTGATTAAACTTTTTTATTCTTCATAGCTGTAAAAAGATAATGTCACATTCTTGAATGCTCTAAAGCCATGTTGGCGAACCTATGGCATGTGTGCCAAAGCATGTTGGATTGGGCTGCTCCCTTCCCCCTCTCCACTGGCCTGAGGACATTTCTCACATGACCTCTGCCCAGCAGCCCAATGGGAGTGCTTCTTCCCTCCCCCGTCTG
Organism: Monodelphis domestica; assembly: GCF_027887165.1. NCBI lineage: Eukaryota > Metazoa > Chordata > Mammalia > Didelphimorphia > Didelphidae > Monodelphis > Monodelphis domestica. Next base: position 72,527,813 of record NC_077235.1, read on the forward strand.
AGGTAAGGCCAGGGACTTATATGCAGAATAAGGGTTGCAGTTTGGGTACTTGGCCTCCAAGGTTTATAAAAGGTTTGACATCACTGCTCTAAGGTTTAGCAAGTATGCTTTTCTAACAACCCTTAGGGATTCAAAGGACAGATTCTGAGATTACCAAATGAGGGGAATGAGCCTCCCAAGATGCATTTTGAGACCTCTTCTATCAATGCCAGTCAGCCTGTCTCTGTAACTTTGAGTCTTAGACAGTTATCAAGAACACTGAGACGTTGGTTTGCTAGCACAGGTTAAGTCCCCAGTCGTTGAATTTAATTTTTTATTTTGGTTAGCCCAGGGCCTGGGCCTTGTATACAGTAGGAACTTCTCTTTCTAAGATCTGAGGCCTCTAGGTGGCACTGCAGTGGATAGAGTGCCAGGCCCATAGTCAGGAAGACTCTTTAGACACTTCCCAGCTATGTGACCCTGGGCAAGTCATTTAACCCTGTTGGCCTCGGTTTCCTTATCTGTAAAATGAGGTGGACAAGGAGACGGCAAACCACTACAGTATCTTAGCTGTGTGACCCTGGGCAAGTCACTTGATCTTGTTTGCCTTGGTTTCTTCCTCTGTAAAATGAGTTGGAGAAGGAAATGGCAAAACACTCCAGTGTCTTTGCCAAGAAAATCTGAAATGGAGTCATGGAGAGTCAGATACAACTAAACAACAGACAATAACAACATGTGGTTTAGGACCCAATTTTGCTGAAGTGTATTAGTCTTTTCCTTAACATGTATTGACAGATTGATAGATTAATTGACTCAGTTGTTGAAAGTTAAGTTCAGAAATTTTAAACTTCCAACTGATTAAAGGCAAACAAATCCACCTACCAACCTAGGCAGTTAGGTGACCCAGTGGATAGAGTCAGGAAACCTGTGTTCAAATGCCACCACAAATACTTTTCTAGCTATGTGACTCTGAGCAAATCATTTTACCTCTGTCTGCCTCCATTTCCTTAACTGTAAAATGGGATTGCTAACAGTACCTATCTCTCAGGGCTGTTGTGAGGATCAATTGAGATAATATTGGTAAGACACTTAGCAGAGTGCCTGGTACATAGTAGGAGCTACAGAAATGTTGGCTATTTTACTATTGGCTCACCTCACTCTACATTATTTGGCGATGATTATTGTAGCAGACATATCAGTCACTGCATAGGTTTGATTTTGCAGAATCAGAATTGAAGAGATTATCATATCCTCCCAGATCCTTTGACTACTACAGCCAGGATATACTAGTGCCACCAGTGATGCTCGATTGCCTCCATTCCAAGGCCTGTAATCCAAATGACAAGGAACATGCTTTTAACCTGACAGCCAGATCCCAAGTATCATTTTTTCAAACTAACTTTTTTTTACTCAAATCAAACTTAGAGGGCAAAGTGGGAGAGAATCAGGCTGGTGGCATACAGAGGGTCCTCTAGTACAAGTCAGGAGCTTTGGATTCTTTCTGCCTCTGACATTTATTCCTAGTAGGACTAGAGGCAAATCGCTTCATCTTGGGGAGGTTCATTTCCCTCATTTGGGAATCTCAGGATCTGTCCTGTGAACCCCTCAGGGGTGTTAGAAAAGCACACTTTTCCAACCTTCAAGCCTTCAAGAAATGGGACATTATCCTCTTTTTCCAGCGAGGAAACTTAACCTGTTTTTCTAGTCTCTAGTTTAGAATTTGTTTTGATGGGAGGAGACAAGAAGTGAAAGGATATATAATTGGAGCAAGTTTAAGGAAATAGTTAGATATCCTAGGGCTTTGCCCTCAGAGAGTTTACAGACTATTGGGGGAGAGAAATAGAAAATAGACAGAAGGTAATTAAATTAATTGGGTGGGTAGGGGTGGGTGGGGAGATTCTTGCTGCTGAAGGAATCAGGACAGGCTTCACTGAAGGCAGGATCCACCTTGAGCTGAACTTTGAAGGCAACCAGTTGCCAAGTTCATGCTTGATCTGATCCTGGAGCATCCTAGGAATTAAGACTTCTTTTGGCCTGAAGCCTCTGGGCCAAGGACGTAATAGAACCTCTAAGACTGTTCATTTCTCTCTAGCCAAGTGCCCAGCTAATGCCTCACATTTCATCCCAAACAGCATCAGCTTTCTATTTCTAAGGCCCTCTCTACTCTCCAAGCTCATGTCAACCTGGAGAAGTTTCTCTACTACTTCTTCTAACTTTCTTCATTTTTCTTTGCTTCTTTTTCCACAGCTGAGAGAGACAGAGATATGGAGGCAAAATGAGAGAGAGACAGAAAGGCCAAAAGAGAAATGCACAGAGAGAGACAGAAAGCAAAGGTGTACCATGGGTGTCTGACTTCGCCTCTTCTTCAGTGAGCAAAGAGCCCACTCCCCAGTTCTTGACCTTTAGCTCTTGGCCCTTGGGAAGCTGGACTTCTCTTTCTGGATATGCACATCCAATGGTTCCTTAGCAACCATTGCCTACAGGATCACTGCACTTTGTTTCTGGGGCAGTTAGAAGTAACTGAAATATCAACCAGTCTAGAAAATCATCACCAATCAAGAACACCTTACAATATTTTTAACAGAAAGAAAATGGTTTCACCTCAGGCATTCAGTTGCCTTTCTAGCTGAGACTGATGGTGTTAGATTTAGGTAAGCCCTCCTGTGGGGAGCCAAGGAGACAGATAGGAGAGCCCCTATTTAAGTAAACTTTTCATCTGGAAAGGCGAGTTCACAAAACAGCTACATCAGACCATGTTATCCTAGGGAAGGATTCCCTGAAGACTTTCTGGGAAAAGGGAGCTGGTGTTTATTTTTCCTTTGATTCCATTTCCATCCATTTAATTTCCAAATATATCTCTGTTTCCTTCCTCCCCAGTGAGCCATGTAACAATGAATGAAAAAGAAAAACCAAAATAAGAAGCAGTTTAGCAAAACTAATCAAATGCATCTACTGAATCTGACAGAGTATGCAGTATTCCCCACCCATAGGCCTCCACCTCTGCTAAGAGGAGCATTAGGGAAATGTGACATCCTCATCATTTTACAGTTATGAATGCATGATTTCTCATCTCTTCTCCAGGACCAATCTTGGTCATTAGAATAAGAGAACCTTCCCTTTGGGGGGGGTTGCTTCTTCCAATTTACATTATTGGAATCACCATGGATCTTGTTTCTCTTGTTCTATTCATTTCTACTCACAAAATGTCAATATTCCATTATATTTGTGCACCATAACTTTTTAGCCATTTCCCAATTAATGAGTACTTTATGTTTCTGGTTATTTGCTACCATGGAGAGTGCTACTGTGAACATTGTGGGGTATTTCTTTCTCACTTTGACCTCCTTGGGTATATACCTCATGGTGGGATCTCTGGGCCAAAGAAGGTGGACATTTTAGCCATATTTTAAGGTATAATTCCAAATTGCTTCCCAGAATGGTTGGGCCAACCCACAGCTCCACCAATACTGTCCTAATGTGCCTAGCTTTCTGCAGCTTCTCCAACACTGACTACTATCAGGTTCTGTCCTCCTTGTCAGCTTGCTGCTTATTAGGTGAAACTTGGGATGGAAAAAGTACTGAACTTGGAGTTACAGGAGTAGTACCCGAATTAAAATCCCAGCTCTCCCATTTCTTACCAGAGGCAATGAGATGATGCAATATTTAAAGCCCTGGGCCTGGAGTCAAGACCTAAATTCAAATCAGGCTTCAGAAACTTACTAGCTTTGTGACCCTTGGCAAGTCACTCAACCTCTTTTTGCCTTAGTTTCCTCATCTTTAAAATGAGAATCATAATTTTCTGTGAGTTATCATGAAGATCAAATGAGATAATATTTGTAAAACACTAAGCACAGTGCCTCAAACATAGTAGGGGCTTAATAAATGCTTGTTACCTTCTTTACTTCCTTCATACTGTATAAGTGGAATTTTGAACCCTTGGATTTCATCCCTTAGAGGTCTTTCAGCATTTCCCAGAATTCTTCTCTCTCCATCAGTTTGCATGGTCATGTTTACATTTAAGTTTGCTGTATCTCCACCCTGTCTCTCCTTTTTCTCAGAACTGGGCTGGATTCAGGTAGTTCTTTTATTTTAGTTATTATTAATAAAACTTTATAACATGGAATACTCAGTTATTGAATATTAATTTTAAAACCCACAATACCAGTGTGATCTTGGGCAAGTCATTTTCTCTGAGCTTCAGTATCCTCCTCTATAAAATGAGTTAAATTATCTCAAAGGTCCCTTTTAGTTCTAAATATATGATCTTATGACCTTGAGAGAGAGAGAGAGAGAGAGAGAGAGAGAGAGAGAGAGAGAGAGAGAGAGAGAGAGAGAGAGAGAGAAAGAGAGAGAGAGGGTTGATTGGCCTTCTTTTATTCTTGGTGATTTGGAGCGATCTTTGTTATGGTTGGAAATAATTTGAGATTCTTCTTTTGAGAACCATTTGTTCATATCATTTGACCACTTTCCATAGGGGAATAGGTCCTGAGAATCTCATGTTGTTGATATAACCCTCTTCCCAGCCAACAGCTGAATGGCCTTCAAGGAGTCCAGGGTACTTTATAAATCCACTACGATCCCTTTCTTTAGGACCTTCATTTCTTTCCTTACTATGGCCCTTCCCTGCGAGATAGTGAATGCCATTCTCATCATCCCATTTGACAACTGAGAGGCAGAGGCAGCTCCCTGTCTGAATATGTGCCTGGGACCCGTCCCCAGGCTCACTGTCTCCAAGAAGGTAGGACTCCTCGGGCTGGCTGATCCCACTACTTTGCAGAGATCTCAGTAGCTTCTCATCCCCCCTGGTGGGGGCATATGGAGTGGAGGGAGATAGGGAAATCTGATCCTCCTTTCCAGAAAGGGGACACTCATAGACTTCCCCAGGATCTCATCTGCAAAGTGAAGTTCAAGTGCTATTATGCATGTAGGCAGGCTGGGCTACAATTAGCCCTAGTGTAGGAAAGACCTTGAAAGGATATTTCAATCATCGCGTTTGAATGAGGGTCTGGAGTGAGGCAAAGGGAATCTCAAGGGGACACAGACCACCTGAGGACTCTGTGGAAATAGCCTTATTATGTGGGATGGGGACCAGAGGGGAGGGGAAGAGATGGGAGGATGTTGGGTGGCAATGATCTCAAGCTAGAGGAAAATGAGAATTCACAGAATGCCAAAGCTGAAAGGGGATGAGAGATCACCTATGCCCTCATTTTACAAAGGAGGAAACTGAGGCCCGGGGAAGCAGGAGACTTGCTCAAGATAGAAAATGGTAGATCAAGGCCTCAAATTAAACTCCAAGTCACCTTTTTTTAAAAAAGTGATTTCTTTATAACACTGTTACTTTCCATCTGTGCTTACCACCCTAGCCCCCACCAGCACCCTCAGGAGAACTCTCTTCCTAGCAAGAAAGTTAAGATAAGGAAAACAAATCAACACCTTGGCCATATCTGCAAGCTATGCCTCACCTAGTCTAACACCTCATGGCCTTTGTTCACTTCTCTAACTCCAGAGCCAGAGCTGCCTGCTTACATTTAATCAAAAGAGAGGCATTACTTGTACCTTTGCTAAATCTTCCTCAGCTCTCTGAGTTCATGTCGGCATGGATTTGGGCTTTGCTCCTGATCCCTTCCTTCAGCCACTACTCCATGTCGCCTACCCTCTCTGCTGAAAAGTGGGAAACATTTCTTACAGCGAGAACTCCCAGGACAGAATCCAAGTTTGGAAGCCGTGTCTTTTTGTCCTTGACTTTGTTGTGGTCGCTGTGGGAATTGTTCGCCTAGTTCAACGTGTCTCACTTTGGATCTGTTATCAAAGTCCTTCCAAGTTTCTTGGAACTCTCAAATTCACTATTTCTTACGCATAATTTTCATTATGTTCATGTCACAATTTGTTCATTCATTTCCAGTTAATATGAGTTTTTCCAGGTTTTTCTGAGAACAATCCTGCTCATTACTTCTTATAGCACAATAGTATTCCATCACAATCATAAACCACAACTGTTCAGCCATTCTCCATATGATAGACATCCTTTCAGTTTCCAATTCTTTGCCACCACAAAAAGAGCTGCTATAAATATTTTTGTACAAGTAGTTCCTTTTCCTTTATCTTTGACGTCTCTGGGATACAGATCCAGTCATGATAGCTAGGTCAAAGGGTACACACAGTTTTAGAGCCCTTCGGACATAGTTACACACTGCCCTCCAGAATGGCTGGATCAATTCACAACTCCACCAACAGTGCATGAGTGTCCCAGTTTTGCCACATCCTCTCCAGCATTTACCAGTTTCCTTTTCTGAAAGGTTTGCTAATTTTGTGGGCGTAAGGTGGTACTTCAGTGTTGTTTCAATTTGCATTTCTCTAATCAATAGTGACAGAGCATTTTTTATATGACTATAGCTAGCTTTGATTTATTCTTCTGAAAACTGCCTGTTCATATCCTTTGACCATTTATCAGTTGGAGAATGACTTAGATTCATGTAAATTTCTCTATATATTTGAGAAATGAGGCCTTCATCAAAGAAACTTGCTGTAATTCCCCCACCCCAGTTTCCTGCTTTCTTTCTAATCTTGGCTATACTGGTTTTATTTGTGGAAAACAGTTTTAATTTAATGTAATCAAAATTATCCACTTTATATCCCATAATAATATATCCCCAAATATCCAATTTATATCTCATAATCTCTCTATTTCTTGTTTGGTCAAAAATTCTTCCCTTATCCACAAATCTGACAGGTAAAATATTCCTTTCCCCTTGAATTTGCTTATGCTATTTACATTTTATGTCTAAATTATGTATCCACTTTGATTTTATTATAATATAGCACATGGATATTGGTCTATACCTAGTTTCTGCCAAACTTTTCCCCAGTTTTCCCAATGATTTCTGTCAAATAGTTAGTTCTTATCCCCAAAACTCATATCTTTGGGTTTACCAAACCCTAGATTACTGTGGCCATTTATTACTGTGTATGATGTTCTTGATCTATTCAACTGATCCATAACTCTTTCTTAGCCAGTACCAGATTGTTTCAGTGATTGCCACTTTGTAATACAGCTTGAGATCTGGTCTTGCTAGGCTACCTTCTTATTTTCCCCATTTATTCTCTTAATATTCTTGACCTTTTGTTCTTCCACATAAATTTTTTTAGCTTCATAAAATAAATTTGTTGATTTGATTGGGTTGGCACTAAATAAGTAAATTAATTTAGGTAGAACTGAATTGTCATTTTTATTATATTGGCTTGGCTCACTCATGAGTGACTAATATTTCTCCAGTTATTTAGATCTGACTGCGTGTGAAAAGGGTTTTATAACTGAGTTCATATAGTTCCTGAGTTTCTCTTGGAAGGTAGACTTCCCAAGTAATATTATCTGCAGTTATTTTATAGGGGATTTCTCTTTCTATTTCTTCTTGCTGGACTGTGTTGGTCCAGAAATAGAGAAATGCTGATGATTTATGTGGGCTTATTTTATTTCCTGAAACTCTGCTGAAGTTGTTAATTATATCAATTGTTTTTTTTAGTTCATTCTCTGAGATTCTATAGTTATACCCTTGTAGCATCTGCAAAAAATGATGGTTTTATTTCCTCGTTGCCTATTCTAATTCCTTAAATTTATTTTTCTTCTCTTGTTGCTCTAGCTGCCATTTTTAGAACAATATTAAATAATAACATTGATTATGGACATCCTTGCTTCACCTATGATCTTATTGGGAAGACTTCTAACTTATCCCTGTTACACATAATACTTACTGATGGTGTTAGATACTGCCTATGATTTTATGAAAGCTCCATCAATCCCTGTGCTTTCCAGTGTTTTGATTGGGAATACCTAACATATAAATACTGGATATCATATTTTGAGTGTCATATTTTGTCAAAAGGGTTTTCTGCATCTATTGAGATAATCATATCATTTTTGCTGATATGATATAGTTAATTATGTGGATACTTTTCTCAATATCTCACCAGTCCTGAATTCCTGGTAGAAATCTTAACTGGTCATAATGTATAATCTTTGTGATATATTGCTATAATCTCCTTGATAGTATTTTATTTAAAAATGTTGCATAGATATCCATAAGGAAAATAGGTCTATAGTTTTCTTTCTCTATCTTTGCTCTTCCTGGTTTAGGCATTTCAGTATAATATTGGAGTCCTAAAAGGAATTTGGTGGGACTCCTCCTTTGTCTATTTTTCCAAATAGTGTATATAGCATTGGAATTGTTTTTGAAATGTTTGATAGAATTCAGTTGTAAATCCTTCTGGTCCTGGGGATTTTTTCTCAGGGAGCTAATTGTTAGCTTATTAAATTTCTTTTTCTGAGACAGGACTATTTAAGTATTCTATTTCCTCTTCGGTTAATCTGGGGAATTTCCATTTTTGTAAATATTCATCCATTGATTGTAAGATTCATTGCTTCCAAAGCACTGCTGCCTTTAAGAACACTATAAGTGTCTAAGCAGAGCCTGGATATAAACAAACAGTTCTTAAACAAATAATTTCAAGCTATTAACAACAACATAAAAGAATGTTCCAGATCACAAATAATAGGAGAGATGTAAATCAACACCACCCTGAGGTTTCATCTCACACTCAGAAAAATGTCAAAGATGACAAAAGATAATAATAATCAGTGCTGGTAAGATAGAAAAACAGACACGCTAATAATACATTGCTGACAAAACAGCGAATCAGTACAACCATTTAGGAAAGCAATTTGGAATTATGCAAAGAAGATGACCAAAAATGTTCATTTTTTTATTCCGAGATTGTATACCCCGAGGAGATCACTGATATGAAGAATGTCCCCATATCTACCGAAACATTTATAGCAACATTTTTTTCTGATAGTAAAGAATGAGAAACAAAGTAGATGCTTGTTGATTGGGGAATGACTTAACAAATTATGTTACATGAAGGTAATAGAATATAACTGTGCTATAGGAAATGATGAGCATGAAGAATACAGAGAAGCATGGAAAGATTTACATGAACTGATACAAAGTGAAGATATCAGTACCAAGAAACAATATGCACAGTGACAACAATCATGTCCACGGAAAGAACAACACAATTGAAAAATGAATCTTGCAAAACTACAAAGAATAAGCATGAGTCCATAGAAGAAAAAAGAGAAAATTACCACCACCATCCCTTATTCCTTTTGCAGAGGTGGGAGGTCACTGGATGTGAAAATTGCTTTTCTAGACTTTTCTAGATTTGTAAAAAGTGTTTGGACCAATTTGACAGATTTCCCCTCCTTTGTTATTTGGTATAGCTAGCTCTCTGAGGGTAGGGGATGCTTGGGGAAGTGTTGATTATATAAAAATTTTGTTTTTATCAATTAAATCTATTTTAAAAAACAAAAGGTAAACTCTTTAAAATGAAGACTAGGGAAACATGGATCTTAAAGACCATTATAGCATTGCCTAAGGTTAAAACAAGTTAATGATTTTAGTAGAGTATTACAAGTTGATGACAAAAAGAAGAGCCCTTAGAGATCATTAAATCCCACTTTCTCATTTTGTTGATGAGAAAACCGAGACCTAGAGAGGGGAAGAGATTTGTCCAAGACCACACAGTAGGTGTGGATAGGATAGTGTGAACTTAAGTGCTTTTATCTCTCCCCTGTACAAAGTATATAATCCAACTTCCACAAAGAACTCCCCAGCAAATTTCCATGATATCATGGTACCCATGGGTTTGAACCATGTTGCTTCCATTGCCAAAATAATCCACTTTTCCCTCTCTGAATATTGAGGGCTAAGGCAGGGGATGTTGTTCCGCCAAATTCATGGGTCATTTTCTTTTTAGTATATGCCGCACCGACTAGAGCCCAGTGTGGGAGTACAGGAAGGCAGTGTTTCTGGTGTGTCTCAAGTCTAAAAATAATCCCTCTGTCTGCCAGCCAGAGTTACTAGAGTGTGACTTTCCAGTAGTCGACTATTCAGTGTTGACCTTCAAAACTAAAAAAGTCAACCGTGTTGAGTCTGGTCTATTCCTGTTTTTTACCTTTGCAAGCTGGTTGATGGGTACATAATAGGGTGGAGGGGCAGTAATTAAAGAGATAGACAGAGTCTGGTAGGAAATATGCATAGAGAAATGTCCAGAAGGCATTAGACATGCTTAGTTCCTTTGTGGGAGCACAGCTTCCTTTAGCTGAGACAGGAGTAATTTGAAACTCCCTTGCCCAATAGCTTAAATAGAATGGGCACATGAAGGCAAAAGATGATCCCCCCAAATGATAGGGAACTAGATGGGAAGAGGGAAGTTTGAGACTGTTTCACTTACCTAAAATCAACAACCCAAAAAAGAGAAAAAAAAGGTTCCCCGAAGATGGAGTTGAAAACTTGCAGGGTTTGGAGTTAGAGCAGGACAGAATTGATGAGCTGAAAAAGACCTAAACTTCCATCCAATCCAAACTATTTGCTGTTGTTTGATCGTTTTTCAGTCATGTTCAACTCTTAGTGATCTCATTTGGTTTTTCTTTGATTTTCTTTCTTCTCCGAGTCATTTAACAGATGAGGAAATTGAGGCAAACAGAGGGAATTGGCTTGCCTAAGATTACACAGCTAAGTAAATGTCTGAGACCAAATTTGAACTCTGATTTTCCTGATTCCAAGCCTGACATTCTATCCATCGTGCCACCTGGATAGCCTAACCTAAACATAGGACTTTACATTGATGCTTATCAAATTTCATTTTCTGAGCCTCGGCCTGCCAAGAACTATTTTGGATCTCCAAAGCTGCCTGATGTTTTAGCTGTCCCACTCAGTTCTGTGTCCCCATCCAATCAGGTAAGTATGTTATTTAGACTTTCATCCAAGGCAGTGATTTTTTAAAGTTTTTGGTCTCAGGGCCCCTTTATGCTCTTAAAAATTATTGAGGACCTCAAAGAGTTTTTATTGATGAGAGATATAACTGTCAATAATTACCACACAAAGGAAAACTGGTGAGTTTTAAAAATATGACTTCATTAATTCATTTAAAATAATAATAAAATGATGATATTGAAGTACCAATTCAATTTTTATGGAAAATCACCATATTTTCCAAATCAAAAAACTTAGTGGGATGGGCGGCTTTGTTTTCTAAATTTTGGCAATTCTTTTTATCATGTGACCTAAGAGAAGACAGATTCTCATATCTGCTTCTGCATTCCATCATTGGTAATATGTTGCTGTGCTTGAAGTATACACAGAAAATCTGGCCTCACACAGATCTGGAACTGAAAAGGGAGGAGGATAGTAAGAGGCTAATGATACCTTGTGATGGTTTTGTTTGGGTTGGGGAGCTAATTCAATTTTATTTTCTTTTTAGTTCCTCACTGCCACCCAGTGAGGAGATAAGAAAAACAAAGCTTCGGTATTATTCTGAAAATAGATTTGAACTCACAGACCTGTGAAAGGGTCTCCAGGGTCCACAGACCACACTTTGAGAACAGCTGATCTAAGGCATTGAAGAAAATGGGGCCAGGCACTGTAATGTCCCTGAACAATCTGCAGGGATCTAGGAGAAAAAACACTATCCATAAGCAAAGGACAAACTGTGGGAGTAGAAACACCGAGGAAAAAAAAAAACTGCCTGACTACAGCGGTTGAGGGGACATGACAGAGGAGAGACTCTAAACGAACACTCTAATGCAAATATTATCAACATAGCAATGGGTTCGAATCAAGAACACGTGTGATACCCAGTGGAATCATGTGTCGGCTACGGGGGATGGGGGAGGAAAAGAAAATGATCTTTGTCTTTAATGAATAATGCATGGAAATGATCAAATAAAATACTATAAAAAAAAAAGAAAATGGGGCCAGGCACAAGCCCCCTCTGGTGCTCCATTGGAAACTACCTTCCCCAAAGGCAGTAAGCCATTAATGGTGGCTCTTCGAAACCAGCCATTCCACCAGGTCTAGAGCCATCTAACCAGCCTCCGATGATCCTCCTTCTCTCCAAAATTACTCTAGCCCATGACTCTCCAAATTTCAACATGAGATGCTTTTAAAAATTCTTTCCTAAAATCTAAGTTAGCTACATTTCCCGGATAAACCAGGCCAGTAACCAGGTCTCGATGGAGTCATACAGGATCTTTGGAGTGCCATCTTCTTTCGACAGCACACTGGAGATTTTGGTCTTGAATCAAAGGGACAATATTTGCCCTTCTCCCCTCCAACAGCATCTTTCACCTTTTCTATGATCTTACAGATATTACTAAGAGTGAGTGACTCATTAAGTACATCCACCAACTCTCTCAGTATGTGATTCATCTAGGCCAAGTGGCTTTAGTTCTTTGCCAACAGGCAATTGGTCACAAAAGCCCTAGGGGTGGCTGCACATACCCCGTCGTCGGCCCCAGACCACTAGTTCCCCTTCCAGCCCAGCCCTTCCTCAGTTGCCAAGGTAGTTCCTGTGAAGAGGCCAGCTAAGTCTACTAACACCCACTCACAGGGCAAGCAAGCTGGATGAGCTAAAGTAACAAGGTCCCAAGCAAGCTGAACTACCACCACCTTCAGACTCTTATGGAGGCAGCCCAGAACCCTGAACCCAAGAGCTTTTGGAATAGCAACTTTCCAGACCAGTATCTTTAGCCAGTCTTCCTGGGAAGCAAATGCTAAGATGCTGAGTTGAGCCAACTCTTGGTCATGTCCAACTCTTGGTGACCCCATTTGGGGTTTTCTTGGCAACCACTGGAGTGGTTTGTCATTTCCTTCTCCAGCTCATTTGACAGATGAGGAAACTGAGGCAAATAGGGTTAGATGACTTGTCCAAGGTCATATAGCTAGTAAATGTCTGAGGCCAGATTTGAACTCTGGTCTTCCTTACCTCAGGCTTGATGCTCCATTCACTATAGTGCCACCTAGCTATGCCCAAGCAGCTCAAAGAGGAAATCTGGCAACTGTTTTTACCGGTGATGAAGCCAAAGCTACTAAAGACTCAGAAAGGAAAGTTCTTGTCCCCAAAGTCCTCGGCATTGTCAAAGGGTTCAACATCAGGAACTGATATGATTTGGTCAATGGAAATGACATTAAAAAAGAGGCATTATCAACTGTTTTGTTGATGCAAACTAAGAATGATGGGACTTCTCCATCTGACTTGTGCCCGAATCCTTCTGTATGTGCTGTCTCTTCCATTAGAATGGGAGCTTCTTTTTTTTAAGCCCTCATCTTCTGTCTTGGAATCAATACTCTGTCTTGGTTCCAAGACAGAAGAGTGGTAAGGGCTAGGCAATGGGGGTCCAGTGACTTGGCCAGGGCCACACAGCTAGGAAGTGTCTGAACTCAAATTTGAACCCAGGACCTCCTGTCTCTAGGCCTGGTTCTCAATCCACTGAGCTACATGGGAGCTTCTTGAGAGCAATGGTTGTCCAGATTTTCTAATGGTATCCCCAGTGCTTAGCACAGGGCTTGGTACATAACTTTTAGATGACCTAGTGGACAATTCAGAGCCAGAGAGAATAGGAAGAGGGGGATGGAGGATGGAGGTATGTATCTTCAAGGGGGAAAGTCCACAGGTGGTAATATAAAGAAGTTCAGAGGGTGAGGAATAGATCCAATAATACATGGGGTATTTGCTGGGAAATGGATGGGTGAGGAATTCAAATCTGCCACAAGCTCAGGAATTTTTAGTCAAGACTTCAGGCAAGACAAGGGAGGCTTCAGAGGCAAATTAGGAGTGTGGTGGGGGATAGGGTGCTGGTAGAGAGGAGAAGTCTGATGAAAAGTTGGTGCTGAGACACCAAGAACCAGAGCCTAGTTAATGGACTTTATGCAGTTCTATGGGCAAATAGATTCATGGGGTCTTTTTTTTCTCTTTTCCTTTTTTTAAATCTTTTCTTCTGTCTTCGAATCAGTACTGGGTATTGGTTCCAAGGCAGAAGGGCCATTGGGTCACACTTTGAGTCCAGATACTAGGACCTCCCATCTCCAGGCCTGGCTTTCAATCCACTGAGCCACCTGGCTGCCCCCAGGTTCATGGGATCTTGAGCCAGAAGGAAGATCAGAGATCATGTAGGCCAAGCTCCTTAGTTTTCATGGTTTCCTTTGAGATTTTTCCCTTTTGGGTTCCTGTAGATGATTTTCATTATTCTTTTATTAGCTCTGAAAAAGTCCTTTAGTCATTTGATTAGTCTAAAACAGAATCAATAAATTATCATAGGCAATTTTTTTTACTATATTGGCATGACCTACCCATAAGCAATGAATACTTCCCCGATTATTTAGTTCAGCCTTTATTTATCTAAGTAAAAAAGTTTTGTAGTTGGGTTCCTACAGTTCTATAGTGGGTCTTGGTAGATATTCTCCTGACTATTTATACACTCTGTAGGCATTATGACTGAAATTTTCTCTTCCAATGTCTTCCTGCTGGCTTTTGTTGATAATATACGGGAATAATGATAATCGATGAGGATTTATTTGCTATCCTACAACTTGGCCTAAGTTACTAATTGTTTCCATTAATTTTTTGTTCATGCTTTAGGGTTCTCTGAGTCATCTAATCATCTGTAAAAAGCAATCATTTTGTTTCCTCTTTGCCCTGGCAAATTATTCCCTTGATTTCTCTTTCTGGTCTTATTGCTACAACTATAATGTCAGGGACTGTGCTAAATAGGGGTAATGGACTATTTGCTTGATGCCAGTCTTATTGGATAGACCTCTGACTTTTCTCTATTAAACTTAATTTTGGTCTTAATTTCAGATAGAAATTATTTGCTATATTCAAGAAAAGCCCATTTACTCCTGCTCTCTAATGTTTAAAAAAAATTTAGACCCTCACCTTCTCTCTTAGAATTTAATGCTAAGTATTGGTTCCAAGGCAGAAGAGTGGCAAGGGCGAGGTAATGGGAGTTAAATGACTTGCCCAAGGACACACAGTCAGAATCTAGATTTGAACTCAGGACCTCATGTCTCTAGGCCTGGCTTTCAATCCACTGAGCCATCTAGCTGCCTCTGCTTTCTAATTTTTTTCCAACAGAAAACATTGTTGAATTTTGTGAAAAGCTTTTCAGCATGTATCAACATAATCATGTGATTTTTGTTTATTTTTTATATTTATGTATAAATACATATATGTATAAATAAATAATATTATATTATTTATGTTATTAATGTTGCCTGTTATTATTCTTTCTCTGGCTCTTTCTTCCTATTGGTAAGTCCTGCTCTAGACAGCCATTTCTTGAGGCACACAGGCCGTAGATTCTCACTTACCTTTCGGTTCCACCCATCACTCTTCTCCACCTTCTCATCTTCAGCCGCCTCTCTGTATCCTCTCTTCCTGTTGGTGAGTCCCTGAGGCGAACTACCATTTCTTGAGACACCCAAGCCATGTCCACTTCACTCTTGGTCCTCTTTCTGGCTCTCCAGATTTTTCCAGCTCATCCTCATCAGTTTCAACCATACCTGTTCTTTCTCTTCCCTTCCCCTTTCCATGTGGTGTCTTTCCCCATTAGAATGTAAGTCCCTTGAGGGCAAGCACTAACCTTTTGCTTGTATTTGTGTCTCTGGTGCCTAGTATTTAAGTGTTTATTAAATGCTTCACCTAATAATACTAAGCCCCTCCCCACCCCAACTCTTTCAGGAGACCTAGCATTGGGCAAATCGACATTTGCCATGCCCTCGCAAATGAGACTCAAGGGCAGTCCATTCACCCTCTTGTCACTCCCTTGACTCCTGTTCTGGAGCCAGGAATCCATCTGTTCCATTAGCCAAGATTGATGGTTTGGGAAGGCTGGTTACCTTGATCAAACTCTCCTGCATCTGCTCTCTGTACAGAGACACACATGGCTATGCCCCAACAGGCTGCTGGATGAAGGCCCTAGGCCTTGGGCCATGAATAGACCAGCATGCCAGCCTTAGTCTTGGTAACTTGGGGATTGAAGAGAGAACCATGGTATGAAACAAAGGAATGAAGGAAGCCTGACCTTGGAGGATGGGTGACCTACCACCTCTCAAGCAAGAACTCAACAAGGCTGAGAGCTCAGGGGCTTGTCTCCACTGGTCTTCCTTGCTTTCAGATTTGGGCCTCCATATGCTTTAGGTTTAGGCCTTCTGCTGAACATCCTGCCAGTGCAAGGCAGGGAAAGAGGGCAACTATCATTATCCTCATTTAAGAAACGAAGAAATCAACACTTAGGAGACATTGTAAGAGTCCAGAATTCCCTGAATGCTTCATAAGATATTCATGTTTATCTAGTTTGAACCCTTCATTTGCAAGGCTCTTTCCACTCTGGTGCAAACAGGAGATCCTGAGTACAAATCCAGTCTCAGACATTTCCGTGCTGGGTGACCCTGGGCAAGTCACTTAACCCCAATTGCCTAGCCCTTATTACTCTTCTGCCTTGGAAGTGATACTTAGTATTGATTCTAAGACAGAAGGGAAGGGTTTTATTTTTTAAAAGTGACCCTCTGGTCATATTCTCTGGATCAACATATAGCTATATGATCTAGGGACAGGCTGCAAAGAAATGGAAAGCCAAAAGAGGTAGTTGTGCAAATAAGGTCTCAGGCACCATTGACAGTCGAATCAGGCCCTCCTCTGTGGAGGCCAGTAAACTGAGTCAGGTTGTCCCCTCTGTATGTTTTCACTGTTTCTATATCTCTCAGGCATTCTCTACTACTTCTAGCATCGTAGAATCTGTGTCTTCCTAAAACTCAGAAATAGAGTGTTACAATTGCTAACACCCTCACTAACAACAATATTTTGCTTTTCTTTGATTGTTATTTAATTTACTCAACTGCATCCAATAGAATGTAATTTTTAAAACCCTCACCTTCTGTCTGAGAACCAGTACTGAGTACTGAAGGGCTAGGCAATGGGAGTTAGGCAGCTAGGTAGGAAGTGTTTGAGGGCAGATTTGAATTCAGGACCTCCTGTCTCCCAGTCTGGTATCTAACTGCCTGCTAGAATGTAAACTCTTAGAGGACAGCTACTGTTTCATTTTTATCTATACCTTGTTGCCTGACTTCCAGTCTTTACTTAGCAAAATATCCATCAGTAACACAGAATGGGCCTCTACTGACAGATGGATCTTCCTTCTGTTGGTCTGAAGGAACAAGGAATCAGCATGATTCCTCCATTCTGAGGATTCAGCACAAAGAAGTGGAAAGTCCATGGGAGTAAGTCTAAGAAGACTCAGAAGTCCAGGTCCCAAGTCTACCATGTGACCTTGAGCAAGTCATGTCCCTTTCTCTGGGCCTCATTTTTTTCATGTGTAAAATGGAGAGGCTGGACTAGATGGCCTCCGAGGTGTCTTCCGACTCTAGCACTATGTGTGTCACTTCCTAAAGTCCCTCTTAGCATGGACATTCTGCTTTAAGGTCCTTTTTGGTTCTAACAGTTTTTCATTTGTTGAATAGTTTTTTTTTGTTGTTGTTGAAAGTGCCTTCCAGCTCCACCATCCTATGATTCTATTTCTGAGGCCCTGACAAGATGCCAGGCCAGTGAGGGGCTCCCTCACATCTCATAGCCCTCACACAAGCAACCTGAGGAGCAGGAGTCCAAATAGAGGCTACAGGTCTGTCAAGGCAGCTCATCACAGATTATACCACCTTCTTCTGCATCACAGATAGGCGATAGGGGCTCCACTGTGGCCTCCTCGCCTCCACTCCTATCTAGATGGGGCCTAATGGAATGACATGATCAATTAGAGCCATCTCCAGATAAGCATGGCTTTGTAGACTTAGATGGACCCTGATTTCAAGGTTATAGTCTGCCCTTCTGTCTTAAAGTTCTCACTAAGACAGAAAGTAAGGGTTTTGAAAAATTAAAGAGAATTTGTATTTGGGGCAGCCAGGTGGCTAAGTGGATAGAGTGCCAGGGCTGGATTCAGGATGACCTGGGTTCAAATCTGACCTTGGATACTTCTAAGCTGTGTGACCCTGGGCAAGTCATTCAATCCCAATAGCCTAGCCCTTACTAAAATAGAAGGTAAGGTAAGAGGAAAGGAAAGGAGAGGAGAGAGAGAGAGAGAGAGAGAGAGAGAGAGAGAGAGAGAGAGAGAGAGAGAGAGAGAGAGAGAGAGAGAGAGAGAGAGAGAGAAGATTAAAGTCATCTACACAGGAGCAATGCACTGAGAGAAGATCAATTCTCTGAGGGAGAGAGCAGAGAAGAGAATCTAGGGTTCATAGCTGAAGAATACCTCTGATTGGGGAGCAAGAGGAGAAGAGGGCTTTATTCAGGCCAGGATGATGGTTCCAAAGGAGCCACTAAGGAGAGCACAGTGTGGCCTGCCAAGTCTGGGAGGCTGTTGAAATAATCCAGATCCTAGACAGAGAGAAGTCAAGGTTAGGGTGGCTGACATTGATTCTGGAAGAAGAGACAGATAGAAGACATTTCAAAGGAAAAGTGAAAACCCCTCAAGGCTATGGAAGCTAAACGAGGGGGAGGAGACAAAGATGCCTTCAAGATTTTAAGCCTGTGGAAATGAGTGGAAGGTACCATGGACAGCTGTAGGAAGCTGGGTTAAGTTGGGTTAGAGTCAAGCCTACAGCCATAATTGTAGTACTGAATGTCCCCTCTCATCCCAGCTGCCCCCAGCAAGTCCTTAGATCCCCAACTCAATGGCGAGGGAAGTTGGAAAAGGCGGAAAACCCCATGTGTGTACTCGACCATATGTCTTGCCCTCAGTCTATAACTTTCAATCCACTCCACTCTCTTTGCAAGATCTACTCACATGGAAGACCAAACAAATGAGTTGTACCTAGAGCTGTGTCAGGTGGGAAGGGAGTGGGGAGAGAAAATAGGGTAGATATGAAGTTTCTGAGCACAATCTGGTGTTCCTGCCAAGGCTCCTCAGAGAATCCCATTGAGGCGGCCCCCTGCCTCTGGTATCCACACCCACAATGCTTCCTGGAGTCAATATGTATCCTTCCTTGGTTTCCTAGTCCTGGTTCTATCCTAGCACAAAGGCTAGACTAGTAAAATGAGGCTGCCCCACAATATAGGGACGTGTGGGCAGACCAGAAGAAAATGCCACATTGATCAGCACATCACCTTCAAAGGGACTCAACCAAGGGGTATGGGGTGCCTCAGGAATGTGATGGAAGGAGGCTTGTGGGAGCTGGGGGTCCCCCGGATGCAGTCTACACTCCAATTTCTGGTCACCTTGCATTTCTGGAGGCCTCTCCAAATGTGGCCAGAAGTTGGAGTCAAATGCAGAGAAGGTCATCATAGCAACAGATGCTTTGTTAATACACACTACACAGATGGGATCTTAATAAATACCATTAGATGATAATGCCTTGGTTTATTTAATGTCTTGCTCCAGAGAGTTTACCCTGTTATGTACCGTATCCTTGAAGAACCCCAAAACGTTAGGTGACTTGTCCAAGGTTATGCAACATACATTCAACGCAGACAGACATGAGCCGACCCTGTCACTCCCAGTCCCCCAATCATCAGAATTTACCATTTCGTGCTTCGGTGACACTTTGGGTGCAGAACCTTTCCTGTGGCACATAAGATGTCAGGGCTGGGAGAGTCTTTACAACACCAAAGCTCCCAGAGGGTAGAGACGATGGCAGAGCTGGGAGGGAGCTTAGGATGTAGAAGATCAGAGTTGATGGGCCAGGGAATGGAAACACAGAATATCAGAGCTAAAGTGGATCTCCTAAAATGGACCCAGCAATGGAAGGGACTTTACTACCCAAATGTTACAGTTCGGAGGGACCTTAGGACATAAAACGTCAACCCTGGAAAGAAATGGAGAATATCTGGGTTAGGAGGGCTTTCTTTTAGTGACCACCTAGTCTGATTGCCTTATATCACATATATGAATGTTGAAACCTAGAAAAACCGAGTGACTTGTCCATGGTCACAGAATGAATTATTCCAGAGTCACTACCAGAACCCAGGTCTCTTGACTCCCAGTATTCCTGTGTCCAGAACTTTTTTCACTGTCTTTTTTTAAACCCTTGCCTTCTGTTTTAGAATTGATACCAAGTATTGTTTCCAAGGCAGAAGGGTGGTAAGGACTAAGCAAGGGGGGTGAAGTGACTTGCCCAGGGTCACCCAGTTGGGAAGTGACTGAGGCCAGATTTGAACCCAGGACCTCCCACCTCCAGACCTGGCTCTTCATCCACTAAGTCATTTAGCTGTCCCATCTCATTTTTTCCCAAAGTATTTAATTATTCCCTCTCTCAGGTATGCCATGACAATCAAACTGGGCTTCTCAATAGCACTGACCAGCCTCACTTCCACTTCTTCTAGAAAAGGATTGGACACAAAGTAGGTACACAGTCCAGAATTGGTCTATTGACTGGCTGACCAAGACTAGTGAAACCTCTCCTTCCACTAGCCATGATCTCTCTCCCAAGAAAGGTAGACTGGAGTAAAGGGCAGAAGCTAGGAGAGCCAGGGAAGTGTCTCCACCTCTTGGGTTCTCAGTCCTCCTTTCTATAAACTGAGGATATTAGAGCATGGAATGGAAAAACTGGATGAGACCTTAGCATCCATTTTCTTTAAAAAAAAACCAAAACCTCTCACCTTCCATCCTTACTAAGCCATATTAAGTATTGGCTCCAAGGCAGAAGGAGCAGTAAAGGCTAGGTAATTGGGTTTAAGTGACTTGTCTATGACCACACAACTAGGAAGTGTCTGAGACAGATTTGAACCCAGGACCTCCCATCTCTAGGTCTAGTTCTCTAACCACTGGGCAACCTAGTTGTCCCAGCATCTGTTTTCAATGCAAAAACTCCTTCCTGCTTTGCCCATCTATGGCTCGGTGCAAAGCAAAAAGGGCACTGGCTCTGGAGTTGAAGAACCTGGGTTCAAATCTTTGACCTTGGGCCAGTCCCTTCATTTCCCTGAGGTCTCAGTTTCCATTTCTGTAAAATAAGAGGGTTGGCTTAGGGTGACTGCTGAGATCCCTTCCAGTTTTATATCTGGAATCCTATGTATGACTCTGAGCCTCAATTTCTTCCTCTGTAAAATGAAGGAAATGGACCAACAGGTCCCTGAGAGCCCTTCCTGCTCTAAATTCAGAATGCTAGACTCTTTTTTATCTGTCTTGGGCCTTTGGGGGTCTTCATTACCCAGGGCTAATCATGTGGTTTGGCTAGTCTCTTTTCTCTGCTCCCCCTTCTTCATTTCACCTCGCTCTTGAGCCCTCTCATTTTTAAGCAGAGAACCTGGCAAAGAATTGCTATAGCAACCAACAGCCCGGCTCTTATTAGACAGAATGAGTCATCCTGCAGAGCCAGGGGAGAAGAGCTAGGGAGGGAGCAGAGCTAGAGAGGGAAAAGAACTAGGGGGGGCAAGCCAGAGAGGGAGCAGAGCTAGGGAGGGGGCAGAGAGTACAGGGGAGCAGAGCTAAAGAGGGGTGAGGGCTAGGGAGGGGCAGGGCTAGGAAGGGGGGATTTTAGTGAGGGGAAGAGTTGGAGAGGGAGCAGAGTTAGGGAGGGGGCCAAGCTAGGGAGGAAGCAGAGCTGGGGAGGGGGCAGAGAAAGTGCAGGGGAGCAGAGCTAGAGAGGGGTGAGGGCTAGGGAGGGGCAGGGCTAGGAAGGGGGGATTTTAGTGAGGGGAAGAGTTGGAGAGGGAGCAGAGTTAGGGAGGGGGCCAAGCTAGGGAGGAAGCAGAGCTGGGGAGGGGGCAGAGAAAGTGCAGGGGAGCAGAGCTAGAGAGGGGTGAGGGCTAGGGAGGGGCAGGGCTAGGAAGGGGGGATTTTAGTGAGGGGAAGAGTTGGAGAGGGAGCAGAGTTAGGGAGGGGGCCAAGCTAGGGAGGAAGCAGAGCTGGGGAGGGGGCAGAGAAAGTGCAGGGGAGCAGAGCTAGAGAGGGGTGAGGGCTAGGGAGGGGCAGGGCTAGGAAGGGGGGATTTTAGTGAGGGGAAGAGTTGGAGAGGGAGCAGAGTTAGGGAGGGGGCCAAGCTAGGGAGGAAGCAGAGCTGGGGAGGGGGCAGAGAAAGTGCAGGGGAGCAGAGCTAGAGAGGGGTGAGGGCTAGGGAGGGGCAGGGCTAGGAAGGGGGGATTTTAGTGAGGGGAAGAGTTGGAGAGGGAGCAGAGTTAGGGAGGGGGCCAAGCTAGGGAGGAAGCAGAGCTGGGGAGGGGGCAGAGAAAGTGCAGGGGGAGCAGAGCTAGAGAGGAGCAAGGGCTAGGGAGGGATGAACTAGGAAGAGGAAAAGAGAGAGTACAGGGGGAGCAGAGCTGGGGAAAGTGGCAGAGCTAAGGAGGGTATCAGTGAGAGCAGTAGAGGGGGCCAGAGTTAGGGGATAGGAATGGAGGTAGGAAAGGGAAGAGAATAGGACAGAGTCCCATTAGCAGGTTCCAATTTCCAAGAGGAGGAAGGCATGGCGTTCTAATTGTCAGCCTGAGACAAAGCACCTCTTAGCAGCACAGGGAAGACCACAGTGCTGGCACACACACACACACACACACACACACACACACACGCAGTGAGCTCTCAAGGCTCTTCCATTTTTGTTCTGTGTGATACTCCTGATGAAGGGCAGCTAAATGGTATAGTGGATAGACCAGACCCAGAGCTAGGAAGTCTTCCTGAATTCAAATGTAGCCTCCAACATTTACTATGTGACCCTGGTCCAGTCACCTTACCCTGTCTGCCTCAGTTTCCTCTTCCATAAAATGAGCTGGAGAAGGAAATGGCAAATCACTCCAGTATTTTTGCCCAGAGACCCCCAAATGGGGCCACATGACTAAAACAACTAACCAGCACTCCTGATGAGCCAACAACCTTGACCAGTTTAGTGTCAGAGTTGTTTAGGAGCGCTGGGGTCACCGGTTTGCCCAGTTAAACAGCTTGCATGTGTCAGAGACAGGTCTGGAACCCAAGTCTTACTCATTCCACTAGACCACAGAATGACAGGTGTGGTCGGGACTTTAGACATCATGTAGCCTAATCTGCTTCTCAGTTGCAGACAAGGGAACTGAGGTCAGTTTGGCACTTTCCTTATTGCCTACTTCTCTATCATCCTCAGAACGTTTTCTTCACCACTCACTCTATTGAAATGGCTTTCTCTAAAGTCTCCCATGACCTCTCCATAGACAAGTTCAACAGTCTTTATGTCAGTCTTCATCATTCGGAACCTCCCTCTTTCCACAGTATTTTTCTAAGTGTTGGGTAAACCTTCCCAACTGTCTCTGAAGGGAGCTGTCCTCAATCGCAGTACTGGACACGGCTGCCATAGCCCTTTTCTCATGTTCCCTCCTCCTTTGCCTTTGAAAGTACCAGATTTGGGGCTTCTCCCCACTTCTCTAAATCACCTCCTTCACTAGTTTCTCTTCCTCTTCCCCTGCCATTAATGAGATTTTGGATTCCCTTCTCTCGTCTCTCTACACATTCTAATTCTCTTCATTCGCTGATCTCATCTACTGCCACGACTCCAGCTTTAGGCAGATGCTCTGGACCTGTTTGTCTACCAGGATGGAATCTCTACCTGATTGGCTCACCAGTATCTCCAACTCCATATGGCCAAAAAGGAACTCAACAGCTCCTTCCCTGAACCTGAATTTCCTCTGACCTTTGCTAGTTTGATTAATGGCAGGGCCCTGCCCCAGTTACCTAGGCTGAACACCTCAGGCATCTTTGACTTTCCCAATTTGGGGCACTTCTCATTGTCAAGAAACTTTCTTTTGGACCTCAAGGCTAAATTTGCCAGTTGGAAACTTTCACTTATTGCTGAGAAATCTGCCCTCTAGGATCAAAGAAGCATCTCCCAGGTGATGACTCTTCACATATGGGAAGTTCCACATCTGTCTTTTCTTTTCCAGACCAAACTTCCTTCCCCATTTTCTCCAAGTGGGCACCAATAAGCATAGCCTGCAGTCTGCTCAGGTCCCTGCTGACCTTCCTTTGGATATATCCAATAGGTTGAAAGCCTCCTAAAAATGTGGCCCCTGGACCTGAACCCAACATTCCACATGTGGTCTAACCAGGGTGGACCACAATGGGACTCTCACTTTCCTCAGTCCTAGACACCTCTCTCTTGCAGCTCCAGCATTCCATGTTCCAAGATCCCTTTCAGCTCCAACATGCATGGCTATGGCACCATAGATACAGAGCTAAAAACTTCTTATTTTACAGAGGAGGAGACTGAGGATCAGAGAAGTTACACAGAGACCTGGAAGGGACCTTGAAAGCCAATACATCCATCATTTTCCAAAGGGGGAAACGAAGACTTGGGGAGGCCAAATCCCCTAGCCAGAGAGGGCACTGGAACCCCTGTCCCCCGGCTCAAGAATCAGGGCTTTTCCTGCATAAACACTGCTCCCTTAGATTAGTCTGTGTGTGTTTGTGCATGTGCATGCCTGCATCTGTCTAGGTGACATGTGTATATGTATTGACATCTGCCTATGCCTGCCCCTTGGATTCAGTGAGGAGCAAGCCCTTCCCTCCCTCATAGATCTCCCCTTCCTATCCTCCATGCCAGTGTGTCCCAGCTCAGGGTGTCCTTGGGGGCAAAAAGCCCTCAGTGAATCAATGAAGATGGAGGGATAGAATGGGAGGAAAGCCTCCCTTGGTGCTAATAGGGCTTCTCTGTGTGTTATTACTCTCATCTATTTTCCAACGGAAAATTGTCCAAATGAGGCTGAATTACAGTGATGATACACGTCTGCCGGCCCTGGTGGGGGGTCCTGGGGGAGGCGTCACAGCTGGCAGGGTCTGGAGAAGGAGGGGAGGGGGAAGACCTTGAAATAACGAATGAGTTTTCTGGGAAATGCAATCTTCCTTTGCCTAGAAACTGCTTGCATATGTCAAGGGTCTGTGGTGACGGGCAACTGGGGTGATGGGCAACCATGGTGACGAGGGGAGGCGACTTCTCTGAGGGAATCAGGCAGGGCTTCCATCCATCTCACATCCCCCTAGAGGAATGCAGGGAATAGCCAGAGTCTAAGCCCAGAGTCAGTTTTGGGGGGCTAGCAGGTGCTAGAAATCTGGCCTCTCTGGGGATATTCAAGCCAGCTTAAGGAGAATGTGAGCCCTCTTGAGTGACATACATACATACATGTGGACATAGATTTTCTTTAAATATACCTTCATCCAGTAACATTTGGAACGTACTGGGCTGGGTGCTGGGGGAGCTGAGATATTGGTTTTCTTCCCTCTCAGCCCCAAGAATCCTATTATTCTAGAACTGGATCCTAGAACCTAGAACTGGAAAGAATCCCAAAGGCAAAGATCTAGTCCAATGTCCTCTTTAGACAGAGGAGGAAACTGAGGTCCAGAGAGAGGAAATGACTTGCCCAAGGTCACACAGAAGATCCTACATCTAGAGCTGGCAGGGGCCAAAAAAAAAAGACATCATTCAAAAGCAGCACTGTGCAGTAAATAAATTTGGGAGTTAAAGGACTCAATTAAAATCCTACCTTAGTCATTTACTACTTGTGACATTGGGCAAGTTGACTTCCCCTCTGTGGGCCTCTGTCAAATGAAAGGGTCAGTCTGGGTGTCCTCAGAGGTTCTTCCCAGCTTCAGCTCTGGGATCATGGAGCTTATATTGGTTAAGAGAAATACTGAGATGATAATATGGTGTTACATGAAAAGTGCATTCAAAAGGGTTCTGTGTAGAGGCATCTCGGTGACTTAGGGATAAGAGATCCAGACCTAAATATGGGAGGTCCTGGGTTCAAACTTAGCCTCAGATACTTCCTAGCTGTGTGACCCTGGGCAAGTCACTTAACCCCCATTGACTAGCCCTTACTACCCTTCTGCCTTGGAACTCATACTTAGTATTGGTTCTAAAGAGGGATATAAGAATCTTTTGAGAGCTCCATGTAGATCTGAGGGGTGAAATGTCATTACCAACAGGGGCAATCAGGGTAGACTTCCTATAAGAAGGAGGCATTTGAACTGAATTTTAAAGGATGGGAAGGAATTCAATGAGCAAATAATGGAAAGGAGGGCACACCAAACAGAGATGGAAGGGCAGAGAGGGTTTCAGAGAGCAAAATGTGAACACTTTCAAATAGCATGATAACGATAACCACGTCTCCAAAATGTCATCCACTTGGGCAAGCCCATGACTGCAAATGGGCAGGATGGAGAAGAAGGCAGACGACTAGCAAGGCAGATATCATGGGATAACAGAGGATATTCATGATGACCCATATGTGAAAGAATGGGCAGTCCTGGAGAAAAGTGTCTGCTGTGATTGGTAGAAGTAAAATTTAGGGGAGGTGACACAAGAGAAAAATGTCTTTAAATAGAGGAAACAGGAATCGATAGATCAAGATCATTCAGTCACTTGGAGTTGGACTGGATTGGAGACATTTGAGGAGAGACTGGAAGACAGACACTCAGACTTGGAGTGAAGATACTTGGCTGTGGAACTGGACCCCTGGAGGAGCTTGTGCAGGAGGCCTCAGACTGCTTTTCTTTTAGACAGTCATCATGTTGAGTGTAAAGGCTGACTTAGTTTCCTTGCCCTTTCTGGAGGTGTGAACCCCCGAGAAAGGCCCATCGTCTTGAGACTACTTTCCCCTGGCTGGGGTTTAGAATTTCTACCTGGTTCTGAGGAAGCCAGAGATTTCTTTCCCTCTCTCTCTCCCCTTTCCTCTCTTCCTTAATATCTTCTCTCTATTGTAAAAATAAACTACCAATAAATTACATTTTACTTTAGTAATTCATTTTGAGATTTAGAAATTAAATCCCTGGCAACCACCAAATTAAATATCCAGTTCAACTAAAAGATTTTACAAAGCCCACTGCTAAGGTGGCTGGCCCAAGACTTACTGGGCCCAAGCTACCATGCCTGGTGACCTCAACACTCTGCTCTTTTTGCTTGCTGATTTCTTTAGAGGCAGAAGAAGTCAATGCTATATCCTCTCCTTCAAATAACACTCACCTCATGGGTGACCTCTGTTTCTTCCCTCAGATAATCTTGTTAGAGTCATAAGAGCCCTCAGAGAACACCTGCATATCCTTTACTTTTACAGAGGGGAAACTGAGCCCCAGAGAAAGGAAAAGACTTTCCTGAAGTTCCCTAGGATTCTTATTGTGGAAAAGTTGAGGGGCTTGAGGGTAAATGGTACTGCTCTTCCTAGCCTAGAAGATGGAGTTTTTGGTCCCTTCTCTCTCTGGGGTGTGTGTGTGTGTGTGTGTGTGTGTGTGTGTGTGTGTGTGTGTGTGTACTTTCAGAGAGCCAGTGTGCCTAGACTGCCCTACCTTGGCCACCTAGTTCAAGTCAAGGATGACAGAGCTGAGAACTCAAATCCAAGTCTCCTGGCTTTTCTTTCCCAGCTCCCTCATGCTTTGCTACAGGAAGGTGTATCTTTCTGTGTCATTACAGCTGAATCTTTGATGTTTTGGGACCACTATTGGTATACAGATTGATTCTCTTGTCTTTCCCTGGGTCAAGAAGAAGTGAATATAGGTAGTCAAGGATTGGGGAGGAAAGCAGGTGGAATACCCCCAAACTTGGCTACCTGGGCCCCATTGCATGTATATTAGCAATCAACACCCTCCTCAGTCTGTTACCATCTTACCTTTCCAACCATATTTCCCACTGTTCCTTCATTCAACTATGATTCAGCCAGTGTGGACTCTCCTGCCCCTTGCCCATCCTATACCTCTAAACCATCACAAGATATCACAGGATCCTGTATCTACATTGGTGAAACAACTTTCCAAGAGTCACATACAAGATCTTGGATAAAGAGCTGAAAGGAGCCTCAGGGGCCATCTAACAGAACTCCCTCATTTTACAGAATAGGAATGGTACTTATACCTAAACTAGGAAGAGCTAAAACAGAGAAAGAAAACTATAGATCAATCTCTTTAATGAGAATTGATGCAAAAAGTTTTAAATAAAATACTATCAAGGAGATGACGGCATTGTAGCACAAGGCTCATATGTCACAATCAGATGGATTTTATGCCAGGAATGCAGAGGTGGTTCAATATTGGGAAAACCATCAGTATAATTGTTGATGTCAATAACAAAACCAACATAAACCATATTATTATTATTTCAATAGATGCAGAAAAAAGTATTTGGCAAAATATAGCATCCATTCCTTATTTAAAACATAAGAAAACATTGGAATGAAGGGGCAGCTGGGTGGCTCAATGAATTGAAATTCAGGCTTAGAGATGGGAGGTCCTGGATTCAAATTTGACTTCTTAGCTGTGTGACCCTGGACAATTTACTTCTCCCCTATTGCCTAACCCTTACCTCCATTTCTGCCTTGGAACCAATACATAGTACTGATTCTAAGATGGAAGCTAAGGGTGTTTTTTTAAGAAAAGAAAAAGAAAATTTGGAATAAATGGAACCTTCTTTAAAGTGATAAATGCCATCTATCCAAGACAAAGGAGGAAACTGAGGCCCATGAGGGAGAAATAACTTCCGAAAGGTTACACCAGTGAAATAATGGACCTGATCATAGGATCACGATGACCAGTCATGTAGAACTGAACTGAGATTTACTGCCAGCTACTCTGAAGCCAAAGCTATCCCTCCTCTCCTTCTACTGTACCACATCATTCCTCAAGGGTCAGCTTCAGGATTACCTCTCCCAGAAGACTTAACTTGCTACCTTCTGCTGGAAGTACTGCTCTCCTGGAACTTTCTCCTCCTGTTCCCTTTGCCACATTCTCATTCATATCCCTATAAGAAACTCTGATGTGGCTCATCTCCTCTACTCAGTCATGAGCTCCTTGAAGGTGAAGTTGGCGCTTTAGACTAGAAATTCACTTCCATGACACATTCAAGTTCAGAGAGTGCTCTTCGCACAATTACTTGCTGAAGGATGCTTCCTAGGGGGCCCAGTTTTGTTTGGATGAGAAATATCTTGTTCCTCCAGGTGGTGGCAGCACAAAGTTGTCTAACTTGGCAGCTCCTTGAGCCCTGACCTGGAGCCTTCTAGTTGATGGTATGATGTAATGGAAAGCGCCACCGGAGGTAGAGAATCAAAGAATTTGGGACTGAATACTGCCTCTGCCAAGCTGTGTGAGTTAAACCAGTTCTCTGCCCCAGTCTGGGCCTTGACTTACATCTATGTAAGCCAATAGGGCTGGAAACCCTAAAGTCCCTTCTGCTTCCAAAATCTGGACTTACAGGAGGCACTACATAACCCTCGATCACTCTCTCGTGTGTCCTTTTGAGCAACAACCTCTATGCGTAACATGGAAAGAGGATGGCTATTTCATTTATCTAGTTTTAAATTTGTATTGATGCTTTTTTGTTTTCATACAACGTTCCTTTCCCAACCTACAGCCTCCCTTGTAATGCAGAAAAAATAATTAAGCAAAACCAAAGAATGAATCCATCCTGTCTCATCATTTTTGCATAATCCCACATCTGCCGTCCTCCTATGTTTCTACTGAGAGGCTGGAAACTTAGGGAGGCACCAAGGCCTAGTGGGAAAATCCTTGGCTGAAGAGAAAGAGAACCTGGCTTCCAACCCCATTGCTGCTACTTAGCATGTGTGTAATGTCAAGCAGGTTGCTTAAACTCCCCAGGGAGGGCCTAGTTTCCTGGAACACAAAATGAGAGAGTTAGCCTAAATGATCTCCAAGCCAGCTCCTGAACAGTGATCACAAGTGTTTTTCATCAGCTTCTCCAATGATCCAAGATTGATCATTTCAATGAATCAAAATGCAACTGTCTACTTCAGAGTTGTTTCCATTCACTTTATTATCATTGTCAAGATCTTCCTGGTTCTCCTTCACTTCCTTTTGTGTCAAATCATGGCTTCCCACACTTCTCTGTATTTTTCCTATTCATCATTTCTTACAATGTACAGCCCATAATTGGTTCAGCTAACTTTCTATCTAGAAATGCCCATTTTTTACTACCACAAACCTTGTTGCTTTAAATCTTAGAGCAATCTCAAAGGTGGCGAATGGGCTGCCTACAGAGGTCCCTAGTTCTCCTTTACTAGGAGTCTTAGGGGGGGAAATTGGGTAACAACTTGTTGGGTATTTTGTAAAGGGAATTCCTATGATTAGAGGGCTGGAGAGTGGGGCACTAAAGTCCCAAAGCTTCCCCTCCCCATAGAGGGCTCTGATCTTGTACAACTCCCAGGTAACCTCCACTTTCCATCAGCATTGCTGCTTAGTTGGGACTCCATGGAACATCATTCCCTGTACCTCTCATCCCCTGGTGACTATATGACCCCTTTCCAACTTCCTTTTGTGTGTTGTCTTGCCCTACCAGATGGTAAACTCCTTGAGGACATGTATCCCAAGGAAGTTGCTAAAAGACAGAATCACTGAATCTGAAAGTTGAAAGACATCTCAGTGATCATCCAATCTAAACCACGGCCATTGTATTTGTTTCAATGTAATGAACATTTATGAAAAAACTATTAAGTATCAGGTACTGCGCTAAGAGCAAGGGATACAAATAGGGATAAGAAAGATCATCCCTGCCCTCTTGGAGTTTACCATCAAGTAGAGTCCCATGTTAAACTACATTTGCCTAATCCAAGGTACCAAAGAAGGACACAACACACTCCCTGAAGGACAGTCTTGCTGGTTCTAGAATCAGAAATTACTTTAGTCTGATCCCCCCTCATCTCATTTTACAGATAAGGAAACTGAGATGCATAGAGGTTAAGTGGCTTACCCAAGGTCACAAATGTATCAGAGCAAGAGCCATAATTTGAACTCTGGTCCTTTGACTTGCAGTCCAGTGCTCTATTCATTCCACCACAATGATTCTCTTGAATTAGTTTTCATTATTTTGTATTTATTTCTCAGTGCTATGCCCAGGGGTTATGGGTATTTTGATTGAGAGTATTTCCTTGACCCAGTCAAGAAAAAATTGGTAGAGGCAGAGACAGTTAACTGGAAAATTTCCCAGGAAAGTGGAAATGTAAACTGTGGGTTAGCATAGAGGTGTCAAATCTGTGGCCCACAGACCACATGTGGCCCACAACACTCCCACAGCCTGAACCAGATTAAAATGTCACTGGGAAATATTTAACAACATAAATAAAAATACAGTAAAATATAAATATTACATTTTAAAACTAAGTCAGTATGAGGTCCATAGGGATCCTTATGCATAGATTGCTGTTATTATTGTTCAGTCATTTATCAGTTGTGTCTCACTCTTGGTAATCCCATTCGAGGTTTTCTTGGCAGTGATACTGGAGTGGTTGGCTATTTCCTTCTCCAACTCATTTTACAGATGAGGAAACGGAGACAAACAAAGTGAAGTGACTTGCCCAGGATCACACATATAGTGAGTGTTGGAGGGTGGACTTGATCTCAGTTCTTGACTCCAGGCCCAGAGCTCTATCTGCTGGACTGCCCAGCTGCCCTGTATAGATTAGTGGCCACCATTTCTATTTGAGTTTGACACCACTGAACTAACTGGAATACCCCCTCAATTTGTAATTCCACTGGTGGATTAAAGTCCCGAGGGGGATGACTGTTATCTTTAGGTCTAGAGGTAATATTCTGCTACTCCTTGAAGTGTAGTTCATAAACCCACACAAGTGGGGGCCCCAATAAACCTGTAGCCCAGTCTTCCACCAAGACACAATGTTTCCATGGGAAGAGTAGGCTTAACCTTAAAGTGTAATGGGAGTAGGGATTCAGGTCTAAAGTGCTTCCTACATAGTGTGTAGTCAACAAACATGTATGAAAAAGAGTAACTCACAACTTCTGGTACTTCAGGACATGGGAATCTTTCTTCTCTTCATAGAGTCTTCATGAAGATCCCATTGCAGCTTCCTCATCTCTGCTGGGAGGGTGGTGCACCTAGGATCCCAGGATTCTCTTCTTCCATTGAGGGGGGGGGGGAGAATAGATGTCATCTCTGTATAAACAAACAGATGGCTTGCTTCAAGCCCCAAGGACTCCAAATCATGAGCCATAACCCTCTCCTCATTCAGTTCCTCTGCATATGAGACTTGTCTGTATCCATAGACCTTCCATTTCATCTATTAGTGCCCAAACCTTGTTCAGGATAATCTAATGGACAGAAATACATGTACAATAAACTGTAGTGTATTGTGAGAAAATACTGGCCCAATATTAAACAGCTAAGAAGTGTCTGGGATAGGATTTGAACCCAGGTCTTTGTATTTTCCAACCTCTCAATCTTCCTCCTAAGTAACGACAACAAAGATTTGAAAGGGGAGAGGATCAGGGAATCAAGACTCAGAGAGAGCTGGAGTGCCTGACCCAAGGGCAAGTATCCATCTCTTTAAATGACAGTGAGAGGACTCCTGCCCAGGAGTCCAAAGACAGGGTTCTTTCCACTCTGCAAGTTATGATTAAGCCTAGGCTGCCATTCGCCATGCCTCCCCCTCTCCCCTTCAACGTGCCTGTGCTCATTGACTCACTTTCCCATGTACCAAACACAATTAGGGAATATTAATAATGGGCCAAAACCATTTGTCATCTATTACATCGCCAAGTCCTAATGATTTTATATTATCTATCATTTAGGTTTATTGCCCAGTCCTTGAGCTGGCACAAATAGCAAAATGGACTCTGGAGTCTTCCTAATTTGCTGGGATTTGGTCACAGTGCTGCTTTAATACCACTGAGTGGGCTCAGAACTTTGGCAGTCAGAGAGTTCAGTCCAGTCATTTCTGATGAAATCACCTTTGCCCTTCCTAGATATGAGGGAATCATGGGATTTTAGAGCTAGAAGTCTGAAGAGCTAAAGGACCTTAAGAAATCGCTGAGTGCAGATCCTTCATTTTACTGATATAGAAACTGAATCTGAGAGAAGTTAAATGACTTGCTCAGAACCACATAGAGTGTTTAAGTCAGAACTAGAACCCAACCCTTTCTGTTCTTAATTGCAGCACTCTATCCACTATACTCTCATGCCTCTAGCATGATCAATAAACCCTCTGAGAAGTCCCCCAAAGCTATTCCTTCACCAAGAGCTGGTAGAGTTGGGGATGTGACTGACCTGTTGGTAACATCAGCTGGTGCTCATGGTGAACGTTTTAAGGGAACTTGGGAGCTGCTCTGGCTCAGTCTTGAGTGACATCCTGGCAAACACTCTGGCCTTTGGGATAACCAATTGCACTCCCCTCAATACATTCAACTCACCCAAGATGTCAAAAGCAGATACTAAGTACAAGAGGACTTTTCCCTCCAGGTACTTACAATCTGCTGAGGTCAATTGGTCTAGATCCAAATAAAGATGGTATAGGCTGAAATGATCAAGGGTTTGGGGGAAATTTGAGGGACTAGAGGGCCTAGGTTTGACTCCTGCCTCTGCCCCTTCTCACCAGTGTAAACTTGGGCAAGTCACTTCCCTTTTAGGAGCCTTTTCTCCTCTCAGTAAAATGTAGGTTGGCTTAGATTATTTCCATGGTCCTGTTCAGCTCCAGATTCCATGATCTGTGATCAGTTGAAGTCTGGAGGAATGATAGAAGGCTTTAGAGCTTTAGAGCACCTGAGCACCTTGGACAGCTTCCACAGTTATAGATTAGGGAAGATTTCAGGGTACCTGGAGTGGTGAGGAGAGGACAGGAACAAGATCAGATGACTTAGATCTGTCAAGGACCTTGGAGATTCTCTAGTCCTATCCCTTCTCTTAGAGATGAACAACAAGATCTACATAAAGGGGATCTTTGAAAATAGAGTACAGAATGTTCAATATTGTGCACTCTAATGTGTCTTACAGCTCTATTATTCTATGTGGGAAGGTCCTTTTCAGCACTGGCATTTCATGGTTTAAGGCTCTTTCCTTTCAGCTCTAATATCCTGTGGGTCTCTATAAAAAGATCTAACACACATTGAGTGGCCAGCCCACAGAATTTCTGAGGGCTAATATGCAAATACCCTCAGCATCACCCAAAGCTTCTCCAGGGAGAACTTGGAAGATGAATAAGGAACATTTACAATAAAATTCCTCCCAGAAGCAATCACTTCATTGAGTCAGAGCCAACCTAGTTCAGAGAATGAGTACAGTTTTTTCAATGATAAATTGTAGTGAAACCTCTACTGATAGGTCTATCCAAATGTACAATAGTAATCAAAGAAAGATAATGCAAGTATAACCTGAAGGAGGAGCAATAAAAAGAGAATAACAGATTCACAAAGAAAACCAGAGAATAAGCAAAACATCATCTCCTTCCCTCCCAAACCAAACAACCTACAAGAAATTAAGCAAAACAACACAAATAAGCGGGTGTGGATGAGTACAGCTGTGTTATTTGGTTAGCTGCCAACTGAGAGAAGAAACAATAACAGTATGCATTCATCTTTTATTTAAACTCTGACCTTTTGTTTTAGAACCAATACTATGTATTAGTTCCAAGGTGTTAGAATAGTAAGGGCTAGGAAATAGGGATTAAGTGACTTGCCCAGGGTCACACAACTAAAAAGGTATCTGAGGTCAAATTTGAACCCAGGACCTCCCAACTCTAGGTCTGACTCTCAATCCATTGAGCCACCTAGCTGCCCCATGTATTCATCTTTTAATGTGTTGGGGATGTGCTTCATCTTTAATATCACAGTTGATTAAATAAAGTTGGAAGTTGAAAAGTTACTGACAGAGTATGTAACATTTTATATCTGTAGACCACTACCTATGAACTGAGGGGAACAAAGCATGTTCTCAAGTTCATTCTCTGGAACCAGTATTGGTTATTCATGAGCATTGACTCAAGGAAACTAGTCACCCTTGTCCATTCATTCTTTGTGCTAGGAGTAACTATTTCAAGGTGTGATTTTCCTTTATATCTTAGAGTAGGGAAAGCCAATGTTTGTTTTTTCTCTCCCTCTCTCTATCTGTGTGTGTCTCTCTTTCTGTCCTCCCTTCCTCTATACCTTCTATTCTTACTCCTCTGCTTCTCCTCCGTGGCCTCTCTGGTCTCTCCCCATCCTCTCTCTGTCTCAACCCCTCTCACTTTACGGCCATTCTTTAATTTTTCTCTCTACTATATTTATGTCTCCCCAGATTCTTCACAATGTCTTGTCTATGACTGCCTCTTTCCTTCCACATCACTCCTTTGCTTTTCCCTCTTTGCTTTTCTCTATTGTTCTCTGTCTCTGTCTCTTTCCTTCCCTCTCTCTTGTCTTCCTCCTGCCTCTTCTCCTCCTCCCCCTCCTTTCCTTCCTCCTTCTTCCCCTCCCCTTCTCTCCCTCTTTCTTCGTTTTCTTCTTTTTTAGTCCACCTGACTTCATGTATAGTCTTACATTTCTTTGTCTTCTCAAAGTTTGTCATTCCTTACAGCACAGTAATATCCCATTGTGCTCATGGACCACGATTTGATTTAGCCTTTTGCCCGTTCTTGACCACAGTCTGATTTCACCTCTTGCTCTGACAAACAGTGCTGCTGGTAATATTTTTGCCCAGATGAACTCTTTCATTTTCTCAAGGCTTTAAACCGAAAAGTAGGATTGCAGGGTCAACAGGTATGGACATTTTGGTAACTTTGGAGGAGGAGTATGACTTCATCCTGTTTTCCAAAGAGTCCGATCCAATCCTAGCATCATTAGTTATGAATTAACCATGAGGCTGGGTCACTGCCACTCAATCCTGTTGAAACTGGAGTATGAACAAGGAGAAGATGCAAAGATGGCCATGAGGGCAGAAAAGAGGGAGCGATCACCACAGTTTGGCACTGCCTTGGAAGGCTTCCTGAATGAAGAAATAGTACAATGGAGGCAATATCCAAACTCCAGTCTGCATTAGCCCAATGCCTCTTATTTATCAAAAAAGGACAAATATCCTGATAGCTTCTATATTTTCTGTAATTTTCCATGGAGAGAATGCTGGCTTTGGAGAAGGGACATAGTAAAAATAGCCATCATTTCTATAGAGAAATCAAGATGCCAAGAGCTCTACATGTTAGCTAATTTGATCCTTAAAACAACTAGGGAAGTAGATGCTATTGAGGAAACAGAGGCAAACAGGGTAAAATGACTTGCCTAGGGTCCCACAGCTAGTAAGTGGCCAAGGCCACATTTGAACACCTTTCAAATCCCAGCTCTATCACTTAGGTAACCTCAGGGCCTCAGTTTCTTCCTCAGTAAAATGAGGGGATTGGACTAGGAGATTCCTATTGTACCTTGCAGTTCCAAGTTTGTGAATCAATGAAACAACCTCCAAGTCCATCCTGAGGACTGGGTTCAGCTTTGGGCCCTGGCTCCCTCTTCCTGCCTGGATTAGTTCTTTGCTCAGGGCCTTAGAGATAAAGAGAATTTTGACAGGTGACAGTAGGGGAAGGCATTTCCAAGTAACAATAAT
This sequence comes from Monodelphis domestica, assembly GCF_027887165.1. Lineage (NCBI taxonomy): Eukaryota > Metazoa > Chordata > Mammalia > Didelphimorphia > Didelphidae > Monodelphis > Monodelphis domestica. Next base: position 72,563,917 of record NC_077235.1, read on the forward strand.
TCACACTTACACAGTGTTGCTCTCAACAACAATCCTATTAGGTAAGTAGCATTAAAGTATTAATGTTTCCATCTTACTGATGAGGAAACTGGGGTGCAAAGAAGAGGAATGACTTGTCCAAGGTCACACAGCTAGTACACATCAGAGATGGAACTCAAACCCAGGTCAGTACATATATGGAAAGAATAGGATTGGGCAAACCTAGTGGGAACTGGCTGAATGGCAGATTTGTCTACAGAGATTTCATGTATCATACAGGGGTTAGTTAGATACACTTCAAAGACCCCTATAGTTCTGTGGTTCTGTGACTCTATGATGCTACAGCCAGGAACTTTGAGCATTCATTTCCCCTTCTGAAATTTGCCCAAAGGCAGGAGAGCCATGGACCCAGGGCCAGTGACTTTCCCAGACGTTCTTACAGCAAACCTGCCATTTTGTCTTCACTGACAGAATTGTGGACCAGGCTGGTCTGTCATTCATAGACAAAAGCTTTAGTTTCACATTAAGCCTGGTGAATCCTAAGCAATTGGGACCCAAAGATCCCTCAGAAGGGTCAGGAAGAGTATGCTTAAAAAGGAGGTTGCTAGGGGTGGCTAGGTAGCACAGTGGAAAGAGAAGCCAGGCCTAGAGACAGGATATCCAGGATTTAAATCTGGACTCAGCCACTTCCTAGCTGTGTGACCCTGGGCAAGTCCCTTAACCTCTGTTGCCTAGACTTCGCTTCTGCCTTGAAACCAATACTCAGTATTTATTCTAAGATGGAATGTAAGGGTTTTTTAAGTGTTATAGTTAGGTTCCTTCCATCCCTGATATTCTGTGCTCCACATCTGCCCAAATGTGAACTTGATGAAACCATGTATTTGCGTCTTGCTTCTAGCCACTTCTGCCTCTGCTCTCAATGGACCACTCAGCTCTGCCCCTCTCGAGCCCATGAAGCCTCATCTTTGCCATTGCTATGTTGCATCTACCCTTCACCCTTTCCCTCTCTTTCTGCCTCGTTCTTTGAGAACTATTGTGAAATCAGCACTACCATTACTTCCCAATGGGATGGTCAATGGATTGCTCTATTTTTATTCTCATTTATCCTTGACTTCCCAGATAAAAACAGCCTGCCGTGGCCATCAATCCCCCCTAGGTCCTGGACTCCTATTAGAATGTAAGCTTCTTGAAAGCAAGAATTGTTACATTTTTATATCTGGATCCCCATTGCCTAACCCATTGCTTAGCACATACATCGCAAGAGATTCATAAATGCTTTTTCAATTCATTGTAACGAAGGGGGTTCTCCCCAGCACACATAAACACATACGTCAGCTAATGGAATTACAGAAGGCCCAGAATGTAACCAAAAGGTATAAAGGCATTTTTCCTAAAACCCCACAACTTCGTTCCAGGAAATTCCTTAGTCAACCTGAGAGTATTTCTGGACTTTGGCCATTACACGGAGGCGACTGATTGTATAAGAAACGTAGTTATTGACTGACTTTGGGACTTTAGGCCCAGGGGGTCTACAGAAATAAAACACAAAGCAATCAACAGTTTGATTTCAAGAGAGAGAGATTGAAAGTTAGAAGCTACTTGTGGAGGAGACCCTTGCAGGGAAGACCTCCATCATCCATGTGGCTTTTTTTAAACCTTTACCTTCCATCTTAGAATCAATACTATAAGTTCCAAGGCAGAAGAATGATACAGGGTAGGCAATGGGGGTTAAGTGACTTACCCAGGCTTACACAGCTGGAGAGAGTCTGAGACAAGATTTGAACTCAGGACCTCCTGTCTCCAGGCCTAGCTCTCTATCCACTGAGCCACCCAGTTGCACTATCCATAGAGTTATGAAGGGGAGCTTTTGGATCAGAAAGGAACCACAAAACCCACTCTAGTGAAAGATCTGTACACAGAGATAGTCATCCAAGTGAGGAAGTAGCTTCCAGGAATACAATCTGGCATCAGAAGAAAGAACACCATCAGTCCAGAGAAGACAGCTGGGAGGGATCTGTACCTAAGGGAGCTTCACAACAACTCTAGGGAGGGAGATCTGTGTTGCTTTTGCTATATGAATATCCTATATTTGGGCCTACTTTTTCCACATATGTATACATTTATGAAGGATAACAGAGGGATGTTTTATACCTAGTGTTCTTATTCTAGGTTACTTTAGTAAATGTCTTTGCTGAGAATGATTTGGGTCTACAGGCTGATTGTTTATTGGAAGCACATTGGTGGGGACTCATGAGCTATTATAACAGTAGCTGTAGCCACCCCCAGGCCTATCTGTAGAAACTGAATCAGCAAGATCTCCTCTCTGGCTTTGAAATTCCTTAATAGCTTGAACCTCTCCTCCCTTTCCAGTCTTCATGAACTTAACTACTTTCCATGCATGCTCTGATCTAGTGTCATTGGTTTTCTTGCTATTTTTCATACATAATATCTATTTTCTAACTCTAGACCTTTTCTCTTGACTGTCCCATGTACCTGGAATGCTCTCCATCCTTACCTTCATGTTCTGACTTCCCAGCTTCCTTCAAGTGTGAGTCCAACTCCCACCTTATACAAGAGACCTTTTTCAGTCCCTCTGCCCCTCTGCTGCCACTGTTCCTGCCTTCAGTCTGGAATTACCTTCCCTTTGTACATGCATCTATCATGAATGTATAGTTGTTTGGATTTTGTTTCCCCTGTTAGACTGAAAGCTTCTTGAAGACGGGCAGTTTTTGCATTTCTTAGCACCCCCAGCAGTTAGTTCAATGTCTAACATACAGTATTCACTTTGGTCACCATTTGTTGACTGGACTAAGTATGAGTTCAAGAAGTCTCCTACTGGTGGTGTTTATTATTCATTCTATATTCCAAGGCTCTTCTCATCTCTAAAATCTCATGTTCTGAGTTTTCTTCTAGCTCCGATATTATCTTTTCCATGTTCTAAAATCCTCTCTGTCTTGTAAGGGTGAAAAGGGGTTATTTTTTAAAGGGCTGGACTTGACTAAGAGTGGTCAACAGAAATTTATATTAATTCCAAAGAGATTTATTTTATAATTTATTTACAAAATATAGAGAAGACTGAAGAAGGAAATCAGAGAGAGGGTAGGGTAAGATATCTAGCCTAAGCACTAAGTAATTTACTCTCAGCCTCCCCTCTCCCCCCTCCCCCCAGGGCAAGGAGAGTTAGTTTCAGCCAGTCTTCAAGAACCAAGGGAAGTCTCTCAATAGGATAGGTCTTTCCTGAGGCTGGTCTCTTCAGAAAAAAAAAAAACAGCAGTTAAGAGTCAGCTTTTCACTCACCACGTGTCAGTCCAGCCAGCAGATTCTTTATCAGCCTCCACTCCAAGTTGAACTCCCAGTAGAGCCCCCAGTAGAACTCTCTCTCACAGGATGTTCTACTCCAAGTCAGAGTTCCAAGTCAAATTGCACTTAGGCAGTTGTCACTCCATTTTAAAGGCACTTTCTTTTGTGTCACTTCCCCTAATTTTTATGTCTACCAATCACAGTTGATGCTTTTGCTTTTAGGACTGCCCAGGGGCAGTCAGTTGATTTTGATTCATCACCCTGTATTTCACACATGAGTCACAGAACTCCCACTTAATGTGTGAAATGGAGTGTTTATACCTTTGGCGATTAAATCTAAAAAATGGGCAGATCTCCCTACTCAACTTTTTAATGGTGATTAAAATCTAAAAATAGGCAGGGCCTAAAATTTAATCTTCACATTCAGGGGAGGATTAATTAATTTCATTGTTATAATCAGGAGAGAGTTGAATTTAATCTTCACAGTCTCAAATATTCATTATTCTGAGGCTTCTTCCAGTTCTAACCATTATGACTCTACCTAATCAGCTGGGCAGCTAGGTGGTACAATGAAAGAAAGGCTGGGCCTAGAGTCAAAAAGACCCATGTTCAAATCTAGGCTTAGATATTTGCTAGTTAGGGGTGGCTAGGTTGCTCAGTGGATAGAGAGTCAGGCCTAGGGACAGGAGGTCCTGGATTCAAATCTGACCTCAGACACTTCCTAGCTGTGTGACCCTGGGCAAGTCACTTAATCCTCATTGCCTAGCCCTTACCTCTCTTCTTCCTTAGAACCAATACAGAGTATTGATCCTAAGACAGAAAGTAAGAGTTTTTTAAAAGATATTTACTAGCTGTGTGACTCTAAGTAAGTCATTTAACCTCATGAAAACCTGTTTTCCTAACTGTAAAAAAGGGGTGATAATAATAACCAACTCCACAGGGCTTTTGCAAGGATTAAATGAGATAATATTTATAAATTATATATAATATTTATGGTTTATATATATATAAGATGCTCAGCACAGTCCCTGCCACATAGTAGACTTTTAATAAATACTTGTTTCCTTCCTTTCCTAATCCAGTGCCTATATAAAGGGAGAGGAGCAAAGAAACCTCTCTCTCATAGCTTTTTAATAGGACAGGGAGGAAAGATGGCTGCAGCTGGAGAAGCGACTGAGCCCTTTGGCCACTGGAGAGGAAGGACAGGAAAGAAAGAAGGATAGACTGGAGGGGAAGAAGGGCAAAGCAATCAGTGTAGACCTTGGCATGTAGGTACTTCAGCTCTGAAAGCTGGGCACACAGAAGACCAGCTGCAGAAAACCCTCCCAGAGCCCGGACAAGTCTGGGAAACAGGCAAGAGAAGAAAGCCCTGCTAGAACTCTGGAAGGGCAAGCCTCTCAGGCTTTGCATTCTTCCAGCTGGCTGTATCTGCATACTAAAAGGCCAGGACCAGTTTGACAGATAAAAGCTCCAATAACCTTACTCCTTGGGCTTGTCTCAGTGCCTTTCGCCCACCCACACATCTCTATTGGAAAAGAGAAGAGATGGAGAACAGAAACTAACCAGTGTCTGACTTGGAGTCAACCATTCATTCCTAGATGAAAATTGGGCAGTGGCTGGGATGCTCTCCCTGAGGAACATCTTTGACCACGGGACCCACAGCCCCTGCCCAAGAAGAGAACTCCCAAACACAAACTAAATCTGAGGCCATGATCCTCCATTCCAGTGAGCTTGCTTGACACCTGTGGCTGTCAATCTCCTGCTCTGTACATGAGAGACTTCAGAAGCCAAGGTTTGGCAGGAACAAGAGAAGATAACCCAAGAGAGGGGAAGCTTTCTGAAGGTCCCCAACAAAAGTTTCTGTCCTTTCATTGGAGCTAGGCAAACCCAAAAAGACAGCGCCAAGGGCTTCAGCAAAGTCAGGAGCTAAAGCCTGCAAAAGCTTTGTATGGCTGAGCAGCATCCAACAGGTCTGTGTCTGGTAGAGCCAATGTACCCAGTTAAGCAATATCCTCTGGAAATGAAGAGACTAGTGGGAAGCAGTCCCAATGGTATGACTGGACTAATCTTCTCTTCCCTCCCCCTAAACAGGCATCAGAAGTGAAGGTATACTTGTTCCTTGACCATGGTTCCCCTCCAGGTGGGGCTCCTCCATGTAGGCACCCTCTCGCTGGCCACATTTCATTGCCTCCACAGATATTGCCTTCCTAGCCTGCCTACACCTCCTAGTGATGTATGTCATTGTGGTAGGGTCAGCCACCATGATGTAGATGGTCAGAGGCACCCAGCATCATGGGGGGAAATGCTTTCTTGGTATATGTTTCTTATACCAGAAAGGACTATGGCCCTACATCTCACTGACTTTCCACCATTTCTTCCCTACCAAAGTTGCAGACTAAAGCCTGTACCAGCTCAGAAATATCCCCCTCCATCTCCAGAGGGAAGGGAAGGTCCTTAGAACCAAAAGAACTCTCAGGGATAATGTAGCCTGTGGGACAGTGTGGGGCAGTGGAGAGAGCAGAAATTCAGGTCCAAGTCTCAAGCCTGCTACCAACTAGTTGTATGATCTTAGGCAAATTTCCCCTCTCTAGACCTCAGTTTCCTTCTCTATAAAATAATCCCTCGGGGCCCTCTAAACTCTAATATATTTTGGTCTAGGTTCTAAGGTCCTCAGATTCCATATTGCTCCATCCTGGAATAAGCTGGATGAGGATTCACTCAGTATATGATCATTCTGATTCTCTATATAAGCTGGAGAGAAAAAATTCTTGTGGGAGGGGTGTGTGTGTTTACAAATGCATCTATATGTGCATCAATATATTATATTTATGTATGGCCATATTGGGAGATATATATGATCAGACATATTTAATAACTGGGAACATGTGCTTCAAGGAATAGGCATGCTATGGATAACTACATGTAGGCATGTGTATTTTTACATGTATGTGCAAATAATAATAAATAACTCCCACTTATCTAACAATATACTGTCCTCAACCATAAATCCCTGTGAGGTAGGGATTAGAAATATCATTACTTTCTTTATAGAAGAGTAAACTGAGGCTCAGAAAGGGCAATGGGATCATTGGGTTTAGAGCTGAAAATGACCTTAGAAATAATCTAGACCAGTGATCTCCAAACATTTCTGATCTCATACAACCCAATTATAAAAATTTTGAGCATTTCTCTCCATATATTCTTATTAACAAATTATGTGCAAAAACATAATAACTAAGATGCATATAGTGCCTTCAGGTTTGCATGTGCACTTTACATGTAATCACTCATTTGTTCTTCACAATAACCCTGTTTTATATGTATGTATGTATATAAATGGATACTAAAATTGTTTCCATTTTACAAATGAGGAAACTGAGGCTGAGAGAGTGATTTGACCAGGACAACACAGATAACAAGTATCTGAAACAGAATTTGACCTTGTCTTTCTGATTCTTGTTCCTGATATCTATTATGCCATGTACCAATAATATATTTTACTAGTGATTATTTACATTAAAAACTCACAAAATAGATATTTTATTTTTTATTTTTTTACCTTTAAACATTATTTTATTTGGTCATTTTCAAACATTATTCATTGGAAACAAAGATAATTTTCTTTTCCTCGCCCCCTCCCGCCACCCCTCCCATAGCCAACGCGCAATTCCACTGGGTATCACATGTGTCCTTGCTCCGAACCCACACAAAATAGATATTTTTAAAAGGATGAGATAAACATGAAATACAATTTAACTTTAGAGATAATAGGGAGCCACTGGCATTTGTTGAGTAAGGGCATGATCCAGTAAGATTTGAGCTTTTGGAAAATCACTTTGACAGCTGTGTGGTGCATGGATTGGAGAAGGAAGAGTCTTGAAGCTGAGAGTGCCTCAATTAAAAAGTGATTGCAGTAGTCCAGGTGAAAGGTGATGAGAGTCTGAACTAAGCAAGTGATTGTATTGTTTCATATTATAAGGAGATGGATGAGGGAGAAGCTGCTGGGGTGGTAGAAAGGAAGAGAAGAGACAGCAACTGACTGGCTAAGTAGGAGGAGGGAAGGAGGGAGGAAAACCACAGATACCTGTGAGATTGGGAGCCTGGGGGACATTAAAGGTAGTAGTATTCTCAATGGCAATAGGGAAGTTTGGAAAAGGAATGATTTTGCTAAGCAGATTGCAGACCATCTATGTGTGCTCTTCCTGGGAGACTCACTGTCCCATCGAAAATGAAAAGGGGGTGTGGCAGGGTGCTTCCTCTCCATTCACTACCCTTGAGAGCACAACCTACCCTTCTGGGGGCACCAGCACTGTTAAAGAGGATCAGGAGAGCTAGGTAGATTGGAGGTGGAGACGAAGAGAGCCATGGTTGGGAAGAGAGGGAAGGTATTTTTTCAGTGGCACCTGTGTAGCTGTTGCTGTGGGTGACCAGGGAATGGCTAGGTTATATCTGCCTTGCCAGGCAGAAGGAGGGTGGGGGGAACGCAGGAACTTGCACAGCAGAAGGAGGGGTAGAGTGGGGGATTGTTGGAAGATAAGGGTAGGTGTGTTTGGGTTGGAGACAAGCCTCATGATTGGCTATTGCAAACAGGGTGGGCTACGACCCCTATTTCCACCGTCTGATTGGTTGATCATTCCTCTACACACACACACACACACACACACACAGAGGCACACACACACACAGAGGCACACACACACAGAGGCACACACACACACACACACACACACACACACACACACACACACACACCTCATCTTACAGAGAAGGAGCTGAAGACCAGAGAATTGGAATGACTAGCCCAGGGTCCCACACCTAGCAGGTGTCAGAGCCAGTCTTTTGATTACTCATACAGAGCCCTCTCCCCCTCCCCACCACTGTATATGCAATAGAAGTTTCCAGAGCCCTAGCTCTAGGCAGATAGCAAAAAGGTAGCTATGCTCAAATATAATTCACATAATAGTAAATCGCGTGCTTATTGGTGAACTGGCTGTTAACATTTTGAGTCCTAATGAGTAATGGTGACATTGGTGTGGATGAGGGGAGGGGGGACAACAGGCATAGCCTTGGTCCTAGTCCAGAGGGACACTGGTGAGTTGACAGCAAGTCGGAGCCCTAGAATGGCTCTCCCCTCCCCTCCCTCAGTAATCACACTGGCTGGAGCAGAAGTGGGTGGACCTGGTTGGAAAGACCCCTCAACAACCTTCCCCTGTAAAGCTCCTCATCCTCCTTTGGCAGTCCCAGAAATTCAGTGGAAGGGACCTCACAGGGGAGCTAGTGAAATACCTAACTGAGCAAGAATTCCCCTTGCAACTGCTTCCAACAAGTGAATGACTTGGAAACAAAGAAATAAAAATAAAATAAAAAGAGCATTTGGCATGAAGTCAGAAACCCAGCTCTGTCACAAATTCATAGAGTAACTCAATTTTCCTCTTTGGTCCTCAGTTTCCTCCTCTGTAAAATGTGGGATGAGGGTGGATTAGATGATGTCTCTTTCAGCTTTGACTATTCTTTTTTCAGTCATCTAACCTTTACTTGAATAACTCCGGTGAAAAGGAATTCTCTGCAGAAAAGCAGCCCATTTCTCTTTATATAGAGTTCAATTGTTTTGACTGATCATATTTTTATAAGTCGTGGTCCAGCACTACAACTCTGAGCTTAAATGGACCCCGTCCAATTTTGTGGGCAGCCCTAAAAATATTCTTTCTTCAGTTGGGAAATATTGAAATGTTGCTCAGATAGAACTTGCATCTAGATCGGGTCCTCAACTCTAGGTATCAGTGTATATCAGATATAGGAAAGCCTTTATTCCACTCAATGGAAAATGCATGAAACTTATACATCAGCTTCCCACCCTGACACTGAGCCAACATCCACCACCAACCATTGCTCTTAGCTCTGCCACGCAGAGAAGTCTGATCCTTCCATGTGGCCATGGGGCAACTGTTTGCAGGATCTTCCCGGACCCAGGATCCCCTGGTTATAAGGGTCTACCTTGGTGGACCCGAACTGCCGCCTCAGAGGACTCAAGAAGTCCCAAGATTAGAGATTTAGAGCTGCGAGGGATTTTAGAGGCCAGCCTCCTCGTTTGAAAGAGGAGGAAAAAGAGGGGCAGAAAAGTAAAGCCATTTGCCCAAGGTAGCAGAGAGGGATTTGGACCCAGGACTACCGACTTCAAATCCACAGCTCACTCCCCTAATCCATGATGCCTCATGAGGAAAGGAGCAGAGCAGAGATTCCAAGCCAGGTTGCCTGACTTCAAAGCCAGTTCTCTCTTTTTCCCTTCCTTTCCTTTCCTTTCCTTTCCTTTCCTTTCCTTTCCTTTCCTTTCCTTTCCTTTCCTTTCCTTTCCTTTCCTTTCCTTTCCTTTCCTTTCCTTTCCTTTCCTTTCCTTTCCTTTCCTTTCCTTTCCTTTCCTTTCCTTTCCTTTCCTTTCCTTTCCTTTCCTTTCCTTTCCTTTCCTTTCCTTTCCTTTCCTTTCCTTTCCTTTCCTTTCCTTTCCTTTCCTTTCCTTTCCTTTCCTTTCCTTTCCTTTCCTTTCCTTTCCTTTCCTTTCCTTTCCTTTCCTTTCCTTTCCTTCTTTCCATTCCATTCTTCCTCCCGCCCCCTCGCCCCCTGAACAGAATCGAGTCCCTGGAGCTAGCGGGGAGGGATGAGGAAGTGCAGCGGGTGAGGGAGTGGAGGGGGGGAGCTGCTCAGCTTCTTTGTGAGGGGCTGTAGAGGGGAGGGGGGAATGCGTGAGCGCCTCCTTGCTATTCTTCTCCCACCTCCTCTGCTTCGCAGGCTTTAGAGCCCATCATGAATATAAGAGAACATTTTGACGTCAGCAGTGAGCTTTATCAGCAGACCCAATAGGGTAAGAATATTAAGTCAATACCACAGCTTTATTAGCAGCCTCCAGCACGGAGTAAGGCTTCAGATCCCGATACTGGTCAGAGGAAGAGGAAGGAGAAGGAGCAGCAGCAGCAGCAGCAGCAGCAATCTTCAAAGACTCCGCTGAGCCTTGATCGGTTGGACCGGACCGGTGGGTCAAGCCGGCCCAAGTAAGAGATGAGGGATGCATGACTCAATGGGCGCGGGTCGGAATGGGCTGGGGGAATGGGTGGCAGGGGATGGAAAATCAGGGGCAATGGAGTGGAGGACAAGGGGCGTGGGAGGCATCGGGACCGTGGGGTCTGGGATGAGGAGGGGAGCCTCTGTCCATGGTCCCGATCGATCGGGGCTGGGAGGAGGCTGGGGCTGGGGTTGGGGCGATCAGTGGAGGGAGGGTACATCCTTTTCCCCCCCAAGAAACAGGTATGGGTGGCTGAAGAGCGCTTGCCTCCTCCGCGCGCCCCAAGGCACGTTAGCCGCAGGTGGCCATCGAGCCCTGGGTAGAGCGCTGGGGGCAAGTTAGGCTGAGCTCTCAAAGCCCACCTGGGAGGAGAAGGGAGCCCAGCTCGGTTCGACGCAGAGCGCAGCGCCCAGGCTGGGTGTCTTTGCAGCGGCTGCAGCGTTGTCCAGGGAAATGTTGCACCAAACACACACGCGGGCGCGCGCGCGACACACACACACACACACACACACAGAGACCCACATACACACACACGCACCATCTCCACCACCAAAACCCCTAAAACAAAGTGATTTACTGAGCCCTCAGCCAAACACCAAAGGGGCAGCTGTCCCCTGGGGTGGTGAGGAGGCACGGACCAAGGACTCAGACAGAAAGACCCCTCCAGGTTCAAATCTAGGGATAGGGTCGAACACACCCACACCCACACGTAGAGGATGGAGACAGATGTAGAAAGGGCTGATCCTCTCCTAAGGACTTAGGAAAACTGTCAGACACCCTGATGTGCTGAAGAGGAGAGAAAGGCAGAGAGGGGTGGACAGACAGAAAGATACTCTGAGACCTTATGGACAGAATGTCCAGAGACCCCAAGAAAGGCACCTGGGACATAGGGAGGCGAACAGATAGGGGCTTATTGAGGACAGCAAATTCGATATTGTGAGGCGTAGAGACCCTGGCAGACATTGGATCTTGGAAACATCGACCATCAGGCAAACCCAGACGTGGTAACCCTGGGGCACAGACAGCCACAATCCCAGGTTCTCTGACTCTCATTGTCCCCCTCCCCGAATTCTCAGAGGCTAGGGGCTGCACTCCTTTCCCGCTCTTCTTGCCCCTCCCCTCAGCCCCAGCCCCTGATTTTTCTCCTTTCTGCCTTTCTTTCCCCAGAAATGGTCCCCCCACCGACTCAGTCGCCTCTCGAGGCGCCTCTCCAGATGTTGCTGCAAGCCTCGGCCACCCCTGGCTCCAGCCCTGACCCAGGCACCAGCCCCAGCGCTGCCACGGACACCTCATCCCCCCCACCACCAGATGGCAGTCCCTGGCCCCCCAACGGCTCCTGGCCGGTGGGCAGAGGCCGGGGTCTGGGAGGGGGTGAGGGGGTGAGCCCGTGGGACATCGCCCTGTGCGCCGCAGGCACAGTCATGGCCTTCGAGAACGCCCTGGTGTTGGCCGTGCTGTGCTGCACCCCCAGCCTTCGGGCTCCCACTTTTATGCTTATAGGTAGCCTCGCCCTGGCGGACCTCCTGGCTGGCGTGGGCCTGGTGGCCAACTTCGTTGCCAGATGCGTGATGGATCCTGTGAGCGACGCTGTAGCCCTGTGTTTGGCTGGCTTACTACTGTCTGCCTTTTCGGCTTCGGCTTGTAGTCTGCTGGCCATCACGGTTGATCGGTACTTGTCCCTGTACAGCGCTCTCACCTACCAGGCCGAACGCACTCTGCCCTTCACCTGTGGTCTCCTGGCGGCTCTCTGGCTCACCTGTCTCGGCATTGGCGCTCTCCCTGCTATGGGCTGGCACTGCCTCGACGCCCCTGCCACCTGCAGCGTCCTGAGCCCCCTGACCAAGGATCAGGCGGCCGGGCTGTCTGTGTCCTATCTCTTTCTCTTTTCCTTCATCCTGCATCTCTACCTGCAGATTTGCCGGGTGGCCTTCCGCCACGCGCAGCAGATAGCGGTCCAGCGCCACATTGTCAACAATGCTGGCTCTCCCATGCCGTCTGCCTTCTGCCTGGTGTCCGGCACTCGCAAGGGCGTGTCCACTCTCTCCCTGGTCCTGGCCACCTTCGCCTTCTGCTGGGTGCCTCTGGCCGTCTACGCCATGGTGGCTGACCCTACCTATCCGCAGGTCTACACCTACTACCTGGCGCTGCCAGCTGCCTGCCACTCGGCCATTAATCCGGTGGTGTACGGCTTTCGCAACCCAGAGATCCGAAGGTCTCTGAACGTTGCCTACACCACCTACTTGCGCTCCCTCTTCTCCCGACCTCGGGCTGCCACCAGCAACGTCTGAGGCTCGTGGCGAGGGAGCGGGGCGAAGGTCCGGGAGGAGAGGTTGAGGAGTGTCAAGGGGGCTGAAAACGGAGGGGGGTGGACGAGCCAGGGGCTTCTCGGCTGAGAAGTCCTGGACCAGAGGAGGGAGGGGCAGGGAGCCCTGAAGGTGGAGGGGGGGGGGGGTCTGGTGAGCATAGAGCAAAGTGGAGAGAGGAGGAGTGAGAGACCCCTTCGGGGGCAGAGCTGCCCCCTCGTGAAAGAATCAGCCTCTGGCCTTTCGCCCCCTGACCTTGACGCCTCCCTCCCGGGGTGCAAGGCTTTCCCCCCCAACCCAGCTCCATGCTCTTCCCGCTCCAACTCTGGAGCGGTTTCACGCTGGCTGCTCTGTGCGCATTTGTGCGTGTTTGTACGTGTTTGTGCCCATTGTGCTGGTGGAAGCAGGAGCACTATCCCAAAATTCTCCAACTCGAGGCGGGGGGGTTTGGGGGGGTCCCCACAACCTTCCAAGGAACCCTAGACTGGGAAGACAGAAAGAACAGGATCTCCTGGGAGGAGATGATGATTGGGGTCCTCCACTGGAAATGGGGGAGGCTTCTCCCTTGCTAGCCCCCGCTCTCTCCCTTTCCCCCAGATCCTATTCCCTCCCTCCCTTCCCCAATCCAAAACGGGCATTTTGCCCCCGAAGCACCTCTGGAGTGCTGAGTTTCAGCACCAGCAAGCAGAGAGAGCTCCCGGCTGGGAGAAGTCTTGAGTTCTACAAAGCAAGTCTCCTGGGGAGGCCGCAGGCTTGCTCCCTCCCTCTCAGGAAAGGTCGTGGTCAAGAGGACTCAGAAGGGAAAAAAAGTGACCTCTGCATCATTGTCACTGGTTTTAGATTGCCAATCCAGAGGTGGCTTACTACCCTACTCCCAATCTCTGTAGTGTTTGCAATGCGCATTGAAAGACCCTCTCCTTCCTAGCCAAGGGAATGGAGTGCTTCTTAGAAGCACATCCCACCCCCAGGTTCAGAGTTGCTTTTGGAGAGCAACTAGCTAGGGGAAACTCCCGAGCCCCCACTGTCCTCGCCCCTGGAAGTATTAGACTCCTATTGGGGGGTGGGAATTTCAGTGTCTACAGACAGTAGTTGTGGGAGGAAGAGATGAAAGAGGGTGCAAGAATGTATGTTCTGAACTCAGTAAGCCCTTCCCCTGCTGAATCCACCTGTGTATCTAGCAATGTGTTCATAGTAAATTCTCAAAAAGATTTGGATTGCTTGCTCTCCCATCTTGTGCAAGGTTGTGGTGCAAAATAAAGTCTTTTATCTGCAAATCAATTTGGTGTGTCTGTGTGATTTTTATCAGTTCCCACTAGAGAACTGGGAGGGAGAGGGGAGAGGGGAGAGGGGAGGCCTTGCCAGACTGGGGATTAAAAAATAAAATGAACCATGAATGATTAAACAAGGGATGATGTCCAAAGTGTCTAGGAAGCCTATGAATCCCTTCTCTCTTCTTGAAGAAAAAAAAATGAAGCTGCCCTTTCTAAACTACAGTCACTGCCCCCCCCCTCCACAATAAAAGTCCCTGGTAGGCTAAACAGTGAGAGCCCAAGCCTTGAGTCTGAAGGTGCCTTTCCTCCCCTCACAAGAAGTGTTATGATAGCTGCTATGATCTTTGGTTTATTTGTGGTGGGGGCCAAGTTCTTGGGTTTGAGTCCACTCCTAGAGTAAGATCTGGGGAGTCTACCCCAAGCTGAAAATTCTAGGTCAGTTGCCCACCGGCTACCTTCTAAGAAGCAGCCAGAGTTGGGCTGAAGCAACTCATGGGCCACTGGGTGGGGTCCTGCAATGCAGTCAAATTTTAAGAAAGCCATCTGGGGGAGTTTTCTGTGGTGGGCACATAGGTGGGCCATGACTATTTCACAGGTCCCTCCCCTAAAGGTGCATCAGCCTAGGGTTGAGATGGGTCTGGGGGGTGTCAATATGAAGGTAGAGGCTCTCTTTCATCAAGTAGGGTTGATGTACCCACTCCCCCATGGCATTTACCTTTCTTTCTTGGAGGCTCTGGCCTTCCAGATGGCCACAAGGAGTGGGTGGGGTGAAGCCCCACTAACTCTCCATTTCCCTCCAAACATGTACCATAAGGAAGCTGGATTTTATGAACTATTAGGTGCACTGTCTCTGGACTGGTGCTGAAAGGGAACTAAGAGAAGAGAAATGAAGGGTTGTTGGTTCAGAAAGAAAGTCCATAGTTTACTCTTAACACTGACCCACAGGAACAAGGAATGACATGGGAAGACAGGAAGAGCCCTGCACTGGGAGCCAGGAAACATGGCTTCTAAGTCTCTGCCCAGTCACCAAGTCTTCTCGGATTACATTTCCCTTCCCTGGACCTTTCTTCCCTCAGATGACAGTCACTCAATCAAGTAGAATTTACCAAGCATTTCCCATGTGCCAGGAACTGGGCTGAGCTCTGGGAATGCAAAGAAAGGACATCTCAGGGTGCTCACATTCTAACTGAGGACACGACATGCAAATAACTAAATATCTAATATATATGTGCATACATATACATATGTGTGTTTAAGATAGATGCAAGTAATATGAAAGGGAAGGACATTAGCATTTCAGGGACTGAGGATAGTCTTTCCATAGAAGATGAGGTTTGAGCTGAGTCTTGGGAATCTCTAGGGGAACCAAAAGGGGGCTAAGCATTACAGGCATGGGGATGGGGGAGGGCAGTGAAAATACATAGTGGTAAGAGATAGGACGTTAGGTTGGAGGAAAAGCAAGACAGTCAGAGCAGCTGGATGGTAGAGTGCATGGAGGACAGGCAAGAATAAGAAAACTGGAAAGATAGGAAGGGGCCAGATTGGGAAGGGCTTCAAATGCCAGAGAGGAGATTATATTTGATCCTAATGGCAAGAGTGAGTCACTGGTGTCCCCCAGGCTTTGGCAGGTGTGTGTGTGTGTGTGTGTGTGTGTGTGTGTGTGTGTGTGTGTGTGTGTGTGGTGGGGGAACGAATAACATGGACAAACAAGCTTTAGAGATATACCACTTTGGCATCTGAGGATGGATTTGGAGTATCAGAAAACATATAGAGGAGAGTAGTTTAAAGATTATTAAATAGTACAAGGAAGAGGGTATAAAGATCTGAACTAGGGTTGTGGCTGTATAAGTGGACAGGAAACAGATGTGAGACAGATGTTGTAGAACTAGAAGTGACAAGATTTGGCAACTGTTTAGATAACTGGGTAAGGGAAAATGAAGATTCGAAGATGATACTGAGACGGTAAATCTGGGTGACTGGAAGGACTGTTGTGCCTTCAGCACTGACAGAAGGGAAGGAGGAAAGAAGATTCAGGGGGAAAGAGAATGGATTCTGTTTTGGACATGTTGAATTTGAGATGCCAAAGAAAAGCAGTTCTAGATAGCTAACAGGCAATTAGAGACATGTGGCTGAAGCTCAACTAACAGATGGGCATTAGATCTAAAGAGATGATCACTGAATTCATGGTAGCTGATGAGATTGCCAACTAAGATAGTAGAGTGAAAAGAGAAAGGGATAGTCCAGAGCCTTGGAGGGAGGAAGACACCCATGGTTACTGAGCATGACATTTAGAAAGAACCAGCAAAAAAGACTAAGTGGCCAGAAAGGAGGAGAAGCAGGAGAGAGACGAGTCACAAAAACCTGGAGTGAAGAGAGTATTCAGGAGGTGATTGACAGTGTCAGAGGCTTCAGGGAGGCCAAGAAGAAACAGGATTGAGAAAAGGCTAATTGGGTAATTATTGGGTAATTGGGTAATTATATAATAATAATTGGGTAAAATTGGTTAATTAAAAGATCATTGGGTTCAGATGAGGGAGGAGGTTAGAAAACACATTACAGAGTTTAAAAGACAATGAAAGAAGAGGAAGTAAAGAGAGCAAGTGTAGATGGCTTTCTCCAGGAGTCTAGTGTAGTGATGCAGGCTGAAAGGTAGCAGGGATGGGAAGATTTTTGATGAGAGATAGTGTTGAATATAGAGGGCATTGGCATATGAATCTACAGATAGATATTTTTTCAATCTGCACTGAGAGTGCATCAGCTCTCTGTCTGGAAGAGAAGAACATTTTCATCATCTTTTAAACTGTTGTGGATTTAAAGGACTAATATGGAAGATGTTTTACATGACTGCATGTGCAAAATCTATATCAGATTGCTTGCCATCTCAGGGAGGGGGGAGGAGTGGAGGAAGCCAGGGAGGAAGAATAGGAAAGAGGGAGAGAATTTGGAAATCAAAAAATTTTAAATGAACATTAAAATTTGTTTTACATGTAATTGGGGGGAAATGAAATACTATTAAAAAAAGAAAGAAATTGTCATGGATTATTGTGTTGATCAGAGTTGCCAAGTGGTTCTGAATTTAACATAGTTATAATATTGCTTTTTCTGTGTACATTATTCTCCTAGTTCTGCTTGCTTCATTTTGTATCAGTTTACTTGTTTTCCTGAAACCATCCTCTTCATCATTTCCATCATCATTCTTTATTTTTTCAACTACATATACATTTTTTAACATTCATTTTTAAAATATTTGAATTTGAAATTCTCTCTGTCCCTTCCTAACTTTCTCCCTCATTGAGAAGGCAAACAATTTGAAAATCATTTTATGTGCAGTCATGCAAAATATTTTTCCATCGTAGCCATGTTGTGAAAGAAAACACAGACCAAAAAAACCCATGGAAAAAATAAAGTAAAAAATAGTGTGCTTCAATCTGCTTTCAGATTCCATCAGTTCTTTCTCTGGAGGTGGATAGCATTGTTTATCACAAGCCCTTCAGGAACAGCTAGGAGACTCAGTGAATAGAGAGTCAAGCCTGGCAATGGCAGGTTTCTGGGTTCAAATCTGGCTTCAGACACTTCCTAGCTGTGCAACCTTAGGCAAGTAACTTAACCCCAATTACCTAGACCTTGTCACTCTTCTGTCTTGGAAATAATACATAGTATTAATTCTTTTTTCTTTGCTTAATTTTAATTTTCCCCAATTAAATGTAAAAACTGTTTTCAACATTAGAAAAATTGAGTCTTGAATTCATTCTCTCCTCTTCCTCACCCACTGGCTGAGATGGTAAGCAATCTGATATAGACTTTACATGTACAAACATGTAAAACATTTTTCTATATTAATCCACTTGTGGAAGGAAATTTGAACAACAAAAAAATTGAGAAAGAAACTGAAAAAACTTTTCTTTAGTCTGATTTCAAACTCTGTCAGTTCCTTCTCGGGAGGCAGAAGGCATTTTTTATAATGAGTCCTTTGAGATTGTTTTGTATCCTTATATTGCTGTGAATAGCCAAATTATTCACAATTGCTCTTTGTACAGCACTCTTGTCACTGTGTTCAATGCTCTTCTGGTTCTGCTTGCTTTGCTTTGCTTCAGTTTGTGTAAGTCTTTCCAGGTTTTTCTGAGCTCCTCCTGTTCCTCATTTCTTATAGTACTATAGTTTTCCATTATAGTTAGATACTATATCTTAGCCATTACCAAATTGATCGGTATCCCCTCACTTTCCAATTCTTTGCCTCCACAAAGAGTTGCTTTAGATATTTTTGTACATATAGGTCCTTCCACTTTTTGGGATACAAATCTACTAAAGGTATTGTACTCAAACGGTGTGTACTCTTTTATAACCCTTAGGGTATAGGTCCAAATTGCTCTTCAGAATGCTTAAAACACTTCATAACTCCCTCAGTGGTGCATTCGAGTCTCAATTTTCCCACACCCCCTCCAAGTTTTGTCATTTTCCTTTCTTGTCAAACTAGCCGATCTGATAGGTGTGGGGTGGTATCTCAGAATTGTTTTAAATGTGTGTTTCTCTAATTAATAGTGATTTAGAGCATTTTCCACATGACTATAGAGTGGTAGTTCCTTGGTAGTTTGATTGGTTAGCACTGAATAAGTAAATGGATTTCGGTAATTTTGTTATTTTTATTATATTGGCTCAGCCTACCAATGAACAATTAATATTTCTTCAATTGTTTAAATCTGTCTTTATGTGAAGTGTTTTGTAAATGTGTTTATATATTTCCTATGTGTGTGTTGGTAGGTACACTCTTAAGTGTTTTGTAGTTATTTTAAATGGAATATATTTTCCATTTCTTCCTATTGTACTTTCTGGGTATTATATAGAAATGTTAATGATTTATGTGGGTTTACTTTATATCTTGCAACTTTGTCAAAGTTGTGAATTATTTTGATTAATTTTTAGTTGATTCTCTAAATATCCCATCATATCTGCAGAAGTGATAGTTCTGTTACCTCACTGCCTGCAGTTACTCTTTCAACATCTTTTTCTTGTCTTATTCTTATAGGTAGCATTTCTAGTACCACATTAAACAATAATGGTACTCATGGATAGCCTTCCTTCACATCTTGGGAAGTTCTACTTTATCTCCATTACAGATAAGGTTTATTGTTGGTTTTAGGTAGAACCTAGTTATAATTTTAAGAAGTGTGACATTGATTTCTGTGCTTTCTAGAGGTTTTGGAATGGGTGTTGTATTTTGTCAAAAGCTTTTTTCAAGATATAATCATGATTCATGTTGTTTTTGTTATTAATAATACCAATTAGGCTTGTAATTTTCCCAATATTGAACCAGCCCTGTATTCTGAGTATAAATTCTACCTGGTCATAGTATATAATCTTTATGATTTATTGCTATAATCAAGAGATTATAGCACTAGTATTTTATTTTCATTTTTTGCATCAATATTCATTAAGGAAATTTAGCCATAGTTTTCTTTCTCTCTCTTGTTTAGATATAAAAACCATATTTTTATCATAAAAGAAATTTAGTAGAACTTCTTCTTTACCTGTTTTTTTCAAAAACAGTTTATACTGTTTCATGGTCTTTAAGTGTTTGGTAGGATTTTTCTTTTTCTGGTCCTGGGCTTTTTCCCCTTAGGGAGCTCATGTATGACTGGTTCCATTTTTTTTTCTAAGATAGGAGATAGATTTGGGAAATTCTATGAACTCTTCCAAAGATGCAGCCCCATATAATCCCCACTGGTCCTCTCCTGATGCCTCCTCTATCCTCAGTTTTTTAGGAAAAATCACCAAAATATCAAGCCCCTAATGTAACCTGTTTAAGATTTTTTAAATCACCACAACAGGCACTTTAAAGTTCATTCCCTCTCCTCTCATCATATGTTCATGCCCAGGATATTGGGAAATCCACAGGGATAAGATGTCATCTACCTGGAGGTGTTTCCAGCCAGTGTCTGCATATGTAGTATGGGGCCGACCTGCAGTCCCTATATACTTTACTTGTGGGTGATAACCTGAGAAGGAGAAGGGAGACTGAAGGAAATAGGTGAATCATAAAGACTCAGAGACGACAGGTTGAAACACGTGGGGAGTGGCACGATCTCCGTGACTCTTTCCCATGGAGAATTAATGGGAAATACGAGGAATAAGAAAACAGGTGGGGAGTAACCACTCCTTAATGCCTCCTATGGACAAGAGTGCTAGAGGATTACTAGGAAGCATGGGTGTGACAGCGGTGTGAGTAAAGAGAGGTCAGGAGGAAAAGATAGGACAGAGCAATCAGAAGATCCAGGGATTTAAGAGAGAGATTCGCACGTGTTCCCTGGTATTTATTGGAGGTTTTAGGAATGTGGATTGGGAGGTGATCAATGAATACGTAACATAGCATAGGTTTTAACATTGGTTGAATTGACAATGATGAGATCAAAGAAGTGGAGATTAACCTTACATGTGCCTTGTAAAGGAATGTGGTCTGCCAAGGTGTGAGCTAGGCCCCTGCGGCCACTCAGGAATTCTCTTGCCCTTTGGACTGTAACTTCTATACAATGAGCATCAAGTGATCTGACCATGTGTGTGGTAAATGAATATACAGGATACAATATCAATCCATCAACCATACTTCTAAGATGCTAGCATGCCTGGTATGCTACATATCCCCCTTTTTGTTTAAAAATTAAAACAAGAGTATATAATGTTAATAGTAAAATAAAAAATTATAAACTTAATAAAAAATAAAATTAGTAATGACTATAGCAACATTAATAAATCAAAATGAATTCCAAATCAAATAGCAAAATTAAATTTAAAAATTATGAAAGACCAATAATAAAAATAAAAGTATCTTAACGTAGTAATAATCCTGTAAAAATGAGAATGATCTTCATATCCACTAGCAAAATCAATGGTAAAAAAAGTTTATCAAAGACCAATAATAATAAAAATAATAAGATGATCTTCACTCTTTAATGATCCTGAATTAATGTGATATCAGTCCCACATTCCGTAGGACAGGTGCATTAATATATCATCTTCCCCACGTACAGCCAGGACTATAAGAAGTTGTCAGATCTTTACAGTTAACAAAAAGGACTATATCTTGATATGAGAGGGAATTCTTGTCTTTCCCTTGTCCTGATCATGCCTAGTCTTAGGGATATACAAGCCAAGATGCCTGCCACCTAGATATATGGTTGGAACTTTGGTAGCAGGCCAACCTGTGAATGAGGGTGTCAAAACACTGCGTCCTTGCACCCTCAACCTTAGCAACCAACATATATCCATCTCATATGGAATATACATCCGTCTGTGGCTTAGGCTGTCTGGCCAAGTGTAAGGTATCCGTTGCAATCCCTTCTTATGCAATCAGAAACAATAACTCAGAATAGTCTCAGGAAGTTTAACAAATGCTGTCACATTCCTACAGTCTCAAGTTTTTGGGTAAGTCTACAATTAAAGGTTCAGATTTATATTTAATTCATAGTTCAGGATCAGAGTATAAATACTACTTTCAATGTACTTCTAGTACTTAAAAGAGAATATATGGGAAAAATAATCTGAAAAAAAATCAGGGAAAATGAAAATAAAACTAATACAAAATTTTAAACTCATGGCTCACAATTCATGTGGCATAATTGTAGCTGAGCCAATGTGTAATATCAGATTTTACATTAAAAATGATTTCTATTTCCCTAATGTATGTTGACCAAGATTCAAATTGTAATTGTACAAAATTTTTTATCATGAAAAACTTTACAAAAACATTAATACAACAATTAGTGTGAATTTTAACAAACACAAATATTCCCATGATCATTACATTCTGAATTGTTGTTGCTCGATATCATTCTTTAAAGAACAAGAATGATGAGAATGAAGTGACATTGCAACTTCTGGCTGCACATGTAGGTGCCTCCTCTCAGCTGGTATAGCCTTGCTGAGAACCTTACCCCTCTGAGACCTCAGGAGACAGAGAGTTGGGCTGGAAACTGAGGGCTCCAAGGACCCTAGCTCTGCTCCAAATCTCTGTATGTTCTCATGACCAAGCAAGGCAGAAAATGTGTGTGTGGGGGGTAGCAATGGCCAGCCTCTTGCACGATCTCTACAACACACACACACACACACTCACTCCTTGGAACAGGGGACTAGGACTAGCTCAATCAATAAAATCATAATCATAATCAATAAAAATTGGGTAGAAATCATCATATGATTACAAGGGTTCTGAATTGTGCTTTCCAAAGCTGGAATCAAATCTTGGAACAGACTAGCAGAAGGTCACTCAGGTTTTGTTCTTTCTTAAGGGCTTTTGTAACTTTTTCTACATCTCTCTTGAAATCACACCAAGTCAAGCACCACCTACAAGTCCTCAAGAAGTGCCCAGTGGATGCAGGTAACAAGACTGACAGGAAACAGAGATAGAGCTTTCCTGACTCTCTCTTGATTGGGTTCCAGATATCTCCAAGGTGGATAGCCCTTCAAGCCCATCTTCAGCTTAGCCCAGTAGATAGCATGACTACTGAAAAGACTGGATCCATCAGAAATGAAAAATTCTCACAATTGTGGCTTAGCCCAGGGCTGTCCTTCTGGGACAACAAAGGAGTTCGTACCCATTAGAACTGCAATAGACCTCAGAGATAATATAGTCCAACACTTTCATTTCACAATGGAGAAACTAAGTCCAGGAAACAAAATGTTTGGGATTCTAACTCTGTCATCCAGTATTTTGTCTTTCTCCTCTAACTTCATGTCACCTGCCAATTTGCCAATGCTTGTCAGTCATGCCTTTTTGCAGGTACTTGACAACAATGTTAAACAGCAAAGGCCAGAGCCTAACCCTGAGGCATTCCAATAAAAATCATCTCTCCTGTTGATACAGGGCAATTAATGTTATTTTTTTGTACCTGCTTACTCAACCAGGTCCAAATCCACCTGGCTGTACTGTCATTTTGACCACAGCTTGTCCACAAAGATTATAATTATGATCAATTTGGGGGAATACTTTGCTAAAATTTAGAGGCACTTACACGGATCAGTGGAGAGAACATTGGATTTGGGGTCAGGAAGACCTGAGTTCAATCTCGCCTCAGATATTTGCTATATTATGCTGAATAAGTGGCAGAACCTTTATCTGCCTCAGTTTCCTCATTTGTCAAATGGGGACAATAATAGCACCTATCTCTCAGAATTGTTGTGAGGATATAATGTGATCATATTTATGTGCTTTGCAAACCTCAAAGAGCTACAAGCCAATCAATACACATTTATTTTATTTTTTAAACCCTTACCTAGTTTTTACCACTCTTCTGCCTTAGAACCAATACAGAATATTCCAAGATGGAAGGTAAGGATATATATATATATATATATTTATATATATATATTTATATTTATATATAGAGAGAGAGAGGGGGGGAGAGGATTATATATATGTGTGTGTGTGTGTTTCTATATAACCCTTACTCTGTATCAAGGAGTTTTCAAGAATCTGACAGTCTGATGAGGGACACAACATCCGTGTAAGTGCCTCTAAATTTTAGCAAAGTATTCCCCCAAATTGATCATAATTATAATCTTTGTGGACAAGCTGTGGTCAGAATGACAGTACAGCCAGGTGGATTTGAACCTGGTTGAGTAAGCAGGTACAAAAAACAAATATGTACAAACAAGCTATATATGGGATAACTTGGATATAATCAATGGATGGGAAGCAGGAGCATTAAGGAAGATCATGAAAGGCTTCTTATAGAAGGCAGAATTTCATCTGAGACTTGAAAAGCCAGGAAACAAAAAGATAAGGAGGGAAGGCATTACAGTGAAAAATTAATTTAATTGCATAAAGAACTAGATATGAAGACAGTTCTTATAGGTAACTTTAGCATTACTCTTTCAGACTCTGACAAGTGGGACAAGAAAAACCACAAGGAAAATGTGCATCTGAACCAAATGTGATAGTACTTTAGTGATTTACTTGTTCACTAAGGGGAATTTTTTGTAACTTGTGAAGAATGGATTCAGCTATCTCCTGATTGTAACAATGAAGATACTTAGCTCTTCCTTTATTGTGAAGATTAAATTGTAATCCCCTGATTGTAACAATGAAGGTACTTATTTCTTCCTTTATTGAGAAGATTGAATTGTAATCCATAATCTATTTTTAGATTTTAATCCCCAAAAGGTGGTAACTCAGTATTTTAAGTAGATGTACCCATTTTAACTATAAAAAAAGGTGTTAAGTAACTTTAAAAAGGTGAACTAACCAAAAAAGGTGTTAAATAACCCAAAAGGTATAATCTAACCAAAGAAGATGTGAATTAAAGAGTGGGCAGTCCTGGAGAAAAGCATCTGCTGTGATTGGTAGATGTGAAATTTAGGGGAGGTGACACAAGAGAAAAAGATCTTTAAAAGAGGATCAGAGACCAGAAGAAGACATATTTGATTCAATATTCGATTTGAGGACATTGAAG
Source organism: Monodelphis domestica (assembly GCF_027887165.1). Taxonomy (NCBI): domain Eukaryota; kingdom Metazoa; phylum Chordata; class Mammalia; order Didelphimorphia; family Didelphidae; genus Monodelphis; species Monodelphis domestica. The sequence goes on from NC_077235.1 coordinate 72,588,266, forward strand.
AGTTCTCTGGGATGATCTACAAAGAGACTGGAAGACAGACACTTGAGGAGCAACTGGAAGACAGATACCCAGACTTCTTTCCATTTAGACGGTCACCATTGGTGAGTGAAAGGCTGACTTAGTGACCCTACCTTTTCTCGGAGGTACACCTCCGAGAAAGGCCCAACGTCTTGAGACTCTTTTCCCTGATTAGGGCCTTAGTATTTCTACCTGGCTCAGAGGAAGCCGTAGTTTCATCTCTCTCTCATTCCTTAATATCTTCCCTCTATTATAAATAAACTACCATAAATTCCATTTACTTTAGTAATTCATTTGGCATTTGGAAATTAAATCTCTGGTGACCACCTATATAAATATTCAGAGTCCAACCACAATTTAATTTAACAAACTTTTAAAACCTTTTTTTCAATTCCATGTAAAGAGGCTGATATAGGTTTTACTGGTGATTTCATGAAATACAATTTTCCATATTCCCCATGCTGTGACAGAAGACATGTCACACATTCAAGAAAAACTTATGAAAAAAATAAGGTGAAAGATGACATGCTTTGATCTGCAATCAGATTCTAACAGTGTCTTCTTTGGCTGTGGATGGCATTTTTTATCATGAGTCCCTTGAGGTTTTCTTGGAAAATTGTTTTGCTGATAATAGCTCATATCTCTTGACAATTATTAATGGGGATCTTAAGGAATTATACTTTTCAGAATTTCATGCCATTTTTATGAAATTTAATCATAGGCCGGGGCCTGACTCACAAATAAATGCAGAAATATGAACAGGAAAAGAAAGGAGTAATAAAGCAAATATGATAAAATATAAAACCCAGAAAAATAAATTCATCAACAAGCATTTATTGAAGCCAGCAGGCATAGCCTAGCCTAGCATAGCAAGGTACTGGAAACCCAAATACCCGAAAGAAACAGTGCACAAGATTATATTGAATACACACTATAAAGAGAGTAAATGAAAAGTAAATTGGAGAGGCAAAACACTAAACTGTGGAAAGATCACTAAAGGTGTCTTGTTGAAGGGAACAAATGAGAAGAATTTTGAAGGAAACAAGAGATTCTAAGAGTTGGAGGTAAGGACAAAGTGCATTGTAGACATGGGGAACAAAGAGTACAAAGGTACAAGAGACATGAAATAATATAGAATAATTTTGGAAAAGGAGGATGAAATGAGTGAGAAATCATAAGGGACTAAAGGATAAACTTTGCAGATAACTAGATGGGAAGATAATACAAATAATCCCACAGAAATTTAGCATTGCTAGGGCTATTAGAGGGAGTCTCCTTAGCTAAAGGGCATGGGTGGGATTTTATTGTTGAGATGATCTTGAAAGAAGGAAGGATACACTGGGAGATGGGTGAAGGGAGAAGAATGGAGAAAGTTATCTTCACATATATAGGGCACATAAGGAAAGGATTAAACAGTTTGGAGGTGGGGAGCAGGCAACACTTGAACCTCACTCATCCTAATTCACTCAAGCAGGGAAGCATATACATGCAACATACAACAATTCATCTAACTCAACAGAGAAGTAATAGGGAAAGGGGTAAGAAAAAGAGCAATAAGAGGAAGATAAGTAGAATTTTAGAGAAGTTCGATATAACAGACATCTGGAGAAAATTGAATGAGAACAGAAAGGTGTGTACCTATTTTTCAGCTGTGACTAGAATTTTCACAAAAATTAACCATATATTAGGCGTAAAAATTCATAAACAAATGCAGAGTAGCAGAAATATTGCATGTATCTTCTTTATGACCTTAATACAATGAGAATTACATTCACTATAGGGCTGTGGGAGCATAGATCAAAAATGAATTGGAAACTAAATATCCTAACCCTAAAGAAAAGAATGACTAGTAGAATCAATGAATAGTTTCATTAAAGAAAATGAAAATCATTAGATAACATACCAAAATTTCTGGGATCCAGACAGAGCAATACTTGGGGGACAATTTAAATCTCTAAATGCTTACATCAATAAAAGATAGGAAGAGTAGGTCAGAAAATTAGGCATGGGGGCAGCTGGGTAGCTCAGTGGATTGAGAGCCAGGCCTGGAGACAGGAGGTCCTGGGTTCAAATTTGGCCTCAGATACTTCCCAGCTCTGTGACCCTGGACAAGTCACTTAACCCCATTGCCTAGCCCTTACCACTCTTCTGCCTTGGAACCAATACACAGTATTGATTCCAAGATAGAAGGTAGGGGTTTTTAAAAAAAAAAAGAAAAGAAAATTAGGTATGCAACTAAAAAACATGGAAAAACAACAAATTTAAAATGTCTAATTAAACACCAAAATAGAAATCCTGAAAGTCAAAGGTGAGATTAATAAGATTAAAAGTTTTAAAAACATGAATTAATTTTTTTTACTTGTACTAAGAAATAAAATGAGGAACTGTTTTTATAACAACAACAACAACAACAATAAAATATATAAACTCTAGTCAATTTGGTTTTGAAAAAGAAAGGAGAAAACAAAATGACCACTATCAAAAATGAAAATGTGAATTCTCAATCAATTAAGATGAAATAAAAGCTATTATTAGGAGGAGGCATTTTGCCCAATTATATGCCAATAAATAAGACTGGCAATATAAATTGCCATGCCATAAAACATGGATGCATATTTACAAAAATAAAAATTTCCAAGATGAACAGAACAGAAAATAGAATGCTTAAATGCCCAGAGAAACAATAACACTTGTGGTTGCTAGGTAGCATGGATCCCTGTTGGACAAGGACCAGAGTGCAGATCGGGAGAGCGATGACCACAGATATAACTGTCTCTAGATCATGCAGTACCTTGGAAATATGAAAACTTCCAAAACCCAGAAGTAGCTATGAAAACAGCAGTGTAAAAAAGCTGAAAGCTTGGTACTATGCTTGACCTCACCCCATCCTCAGGTGGGCAGAGCCCAACTTCAACATAAAGTTCAAAGTCAAGAAATAAGTTGGAATAATGAGCAAAAAGCAATAAGAAACTGATGATAAAAAGCTACTATGTGCCAGGGAAGATCAAGATACAAACCCAGAGGAAGACAACAATGTCAAAACTGATACAAGCAAAGCCTCAAAGGAAAAAATGTAAAGTGGACACTGTAGGAGTGTCTGGAAGAGTTTTAAAAAATGGTTTTAAAAATCAAATAAGAAGGATTGAGAAAAAAGTAATGAAAACAATTCAAGAAAACTATGGAAAGACAATTAGAAGATTGATAAAAGAGGCATAAAAATACTGAAGAAAACATCTTAAAAAACAGAATTGGTCAAATGGTAAAAAAGGTACAAAGCTTTACTGATTAAACTAACTCCTTAAAAATTATGATTGGCCAAAAGGATAAAGAGAGATACAAAAGCTCACTGAAGAAAAATATTCCTTAAAAATTAGAATCAGACAAGTGGAGGCTAATGACTCAGTGAGATATGAGGCTAATGACTCAGTGAGATATCAAGATACAATAAAAAAGTTAAAAGAATGAAAACAAATAAAAGAAAATCTATGAAGTATCTTGCTGAAAAAAAAATCAACTGGGGAAAGAGATCTAGGAGATAAATTTTAAGAATTATTTGGACTACCTAAAAGCCATGATAAAAAAAAGGCTAGACATATTTCACAAAATTATAAAGGAAAACTGCCCCAATATCTTAGAGCCAGGGGGCAAAATAGACATTGGGAAAAATCCACTGATCACTTCCTGAAAGAGATTCCCAAATGAAAACTCCCAGGAATATTATAGCCAAATTTCAGCACTCTCAGATAAAAGAGAAAATCCTGCAAGCAACTAGAAAGAAACAATTCAAATCCCATGGAGACATTGCCAGGATCACACATTTTGCAGCTACCTCATTAAAGGATAAGAGGGCTTGAAATATGATATTCCAGAAGGCAAAGGATCTAGGATTGCAACCAAGAATCACTCTCCCAGAAAAAAACTGGGTATAATCCTTCAGAGAGAAAAATGGACCTTTAATGAGAGGACTTTCAAGCACTTCTGATGAAAAAACCCAATAGCAGATAAATAGAAAATTTGACTTTTAAATATAAGACTTAAAAAAGCATAAAAAGGTAAACATGAAGGAGAAATCATAAGGGACTCATTAAGATTAAACTGTTTACATTCCAATATGGGAAAATGATACATCTAAATCCTAAGAATTTTATCATTATTCAGGCAGCTAGAGGAAATCTCCATATCTGGGCATGGGTGTGACTCAATTATGTTGTGATGATCTAAAAAAATATTTTGGTGGAAAAGATGGATGAACTGGAATAAGGGAGAAAGGAGAGGAGGAATGGGAGAAAATATCTGACACAAAAGAGGAACACAAGAAAGGTTTTATAGTGGAAGGGAAAACAGGGGGAAGGCAATTCTTGAATGAAGAAGCTCACTCTTATCTGAACTGATTCAAAGATGGAAGAATTCCATAAGGAAGCAGGAGGGGAAGAGGATGAAATTAAGGGGGGTGATAAGAGGAAGAGTAGATTAAGGGAGGCAATAGTCAAAAGCAAAATAGACTTTTGAGGAGGGGCAGGGTAAAAAGAAAGAAAGAATGATAAACAGAAGAAAATAGGATAGAGGTAAATGCACAGTTAGCAATCATAACTGTGAATATGAATGGGATGAACTCACTCAAAAAAGTGGAAGCAGATAGCAGAATGGATTAGAAACCAGAATCCAACAATATGTTGTTTACAAGAAATACACTTGAAATAAGAAGATACCCACAGAATTAAAATAAGGTGAAGGAGAGGAATCGATTATGTTTTAGCTGAAGTAAAAAAGGCAGGGGTAGCGATCATGATGTCAGACAAAGTAAAAGCAAAAATAGTCCTTATCAAAAGAGATAATCTTTTTTATTTTTTAAATATTTTTCCACGTTTACATATTTTATTTTCTTTCCCTCCCCTCCTCTCTCCCCCTCCCAGACCCTATAAGCACTCCCACTGGGTTATACAAATGGTCTCCCTTATACTTATTTCCATATTATTCATTTTTGCAATAGAGAAATCTTTTAAAACCAAGCCCCTCCAATCATATATCCATGTAAACAAATGATGTCATTTGTTTTTCTTCTGTGTTTCTACTCCCACAGTTCTTTCTCATAAGTCCCTTGGGATTGCCTTGTAGTAGCAAAGTCCATTACATTGGATCGTTCCACAATGTTTCACTTTCTGTGTATAATGTTCTCCTGGTTCTGCTCCTCTCGCTCTATATCACTTCCTGGAGGTTGTTCCAGTCTCCATGGAATTCCTCCACTTTATTATTCCTTTTAGCACAATAGTATTCCATCACCAACATATACCACAATTTGTTCAGCCATTCCCCAATCGAAGGGCATCCCCTCATTTTCCAATTTTTTTGCCACCACAAAGAGCGCAGCTATGAATATTTTTGTACAAATATTTTTCATTATTAAAGAGATAATCTTTTATCAACAACAACTATCTAGCTAAAAGGTACTATAGATAATGAAGTAATGTTTATATTAAACATATGCACATCAAATGGCATTGCATCCAAATTCTTAATGGAAAAGTTAAACAAGTTAGCGGCAATAAAACTGCATTAGTGAAGAGGCCTCAGTTTTGTAATATCATAAGCAAATTAGGAGAGCATGGAAAAATTATTTGTCAGATATATAGATAAAGGAAGAGTTCATGACCAAACAAGAGACAGAGAAATCCATGGGAGGTAAAATGAATACTTTAAATTACACTAAATGAAAAAGGGCTTGCACATAAAAAATCAGTACAGTCAACATTAGAAAGAAAGGAGGAAAAATTTCTACTTCAAGTTTCACTGATAAATACGACACTTCCCAAATATACAGGGAGCTGAGCCAGATTTATAAAACTGAAAGCCATCCCTCAATATTCAATGGATATGAACAAGCCATTTTCAGAGGAAGGAATTCAAGCTTTTGATAGTCATATAAAAATATTCTTAATCACCAGAGAAATACAAATTAGAACTCATGACTTACCAAAGATAACAGAAATTAGCAAAGATGACAGAAAAGGAAAATGACAACCACTGGAGGAGACATAGGAATACAGGCACAGAAATAAACTGTTGGCAAAGTTATGGACTAGTCCAACCATTGTGGAGAGCAATTTGGAACTGTGCCCAAAAGGCTGTAAAACTGTGCATACCCTTTGACCCAGCAATATTTCCACTAGGTCTATACAACTAAGAGATCAAAGGAAAAGGAACTATCTTTACAAAAATCTTTACAGTAGCTCCTTTTGGGATGACAAAGAATTGGAAAATGAGAGGATACCCGTCAATCGGGGAATGGCTGAACAAATTGTGGTATGAATGTGATGGATTGTGCCATGAGAAATGACACAAGGAATGTTTTCAGAAACATCTGGAAAGATTTATATGAACTGATACAAAATGAAATTAATAGAACCAAAAGAACATTTTTCACAGCAATGTTGTCAAAATAATCACTTGTGAAAGACTCATTAACTAATCAACACAATGGTCCACCAGAATTCCAATAGACTCAGGTTAAAAAATATTATTCACCCCCAGATAGAGAACTAATGGACTCTGGGTATTTTTTCTCTTTCTCTATCTTTTCTCTTTTACCCCCAGAAGTTGGCAATATTAATTTTGTGTGACTTCATCATATTTGTAATGTAATGACTTCAATTTTGGGATACAAACCCAGCAGTGCTATGGCTGGATCAAAGGGCAGACAGTCTTTTAGCACCCTTTGGGCATAGTTCCAAATTGCCCTCCAGAATCGTTGGATCAATTCACAACTCCACCAGCAGTGCATTAATGTCCTGACTTTGCCACATCCCCTCCAGCATTCATTACTTTCCATAGCTGTCATATTAGCCAATCTGCTAAATGTGAGATGATACCTCAGAGTTGTTTTGATTTGCATCTCTCTGATTATAAGAGATTTAGAACACTTTTTCATGTGCTTATTAATAGTTTTGATTTCTTTAACTGAAAATTGTCTGTTCATGTCCCTTGCCCATTTATCAGTTGGAGAATGGCTTGGTTTTTTGTACAATTGGTTTAGCTCTTTATAAAGTTGAGTAATTAGGCCTTTGTCAGAGGTTTTTGTAATGAAGATTGTTTCCCGATTTGTTGCTTCCCTTCTAATTCTGGTTGTATTGATTTTCTTTGTACAAAACCTTTTTATTTGATGTAATCAAAATTATTGATTTTACATTTTGTGATTTTTTCCTAGCTCTTGCTTGGTTTTAAAGTCTTTCCTTTCCCAAAGATCTGACATGTATACCATTCTGTGTTCACCTAATTTACTTATAGTTTCCTTCTTTATATTCAGGTCATTCATCCATTCTGAGTTTATCTTGGTGTAGGGTGTGAGATGTTGATCCAAACCTAATCTCTCCCACACTATCTTCCAATTTTCCCAGAAGTTTTTATCAAATAGTAGATTTTGGTCCCAAAAGCTGGAATCTTTGGGCTTGTCATAGATTGCCTTGCTGAGGTCACTTACACTGACTCTATTCCACTGATCCTCCTCTCTGTCTCTTAGTCAGTACCAAATTGTTTTGATGACCCCTGCTTTATAGTATAGTTTGAGATCTGGGACTGCAAGTCCTTCCTTTGCATTTTTTTTTCATTATTTCCCTGGATATTCTTGATCTTTTGTTCTTCCAAATGATCTTTGTTACGGTTTTTTCTAATTCAGTAAAAAAGTTTTTTGGTAGTTCAATGGGTATGGCACTAAATGAGTAAATTAATTTGGGCAGGATTGTCATTTTTATTATGTATGTAAGCTCATCCTATCCATGAGCAGTCTTTGTTTTTTCAATTGTTTAGATCTAGTTTTAATTCTGTGGAGACTGTTTTGTAGTTGTGTTCATATAGTTCCTGTGTTTGTCTCGGCAGATAGATTCCTAAGTATTTCATATTGTCTAGGGTGATTTCAAATGGAATTTCTCTTTCTAGTTCTTGCTGCTGAGCTGTGTTGGAGATATATAGAAAAGCTGATGATTTATGTGGGTTTATTTTGTATCCTGCAACTTTGTTAAGTTGTTGATTATTTCCAGTAGCTTTTTGGTTGATTCTCTAGGATTAAGTAGACCATCATGTCATCTGCAAAGAGTGACAGCTTGGTCTCCTCATTGCCAATTTTAATTCCTTCAATTTCTTTTTCTTCTCTAATTGCTACTGCTAGTGTTTCTAGTACGATGTCAAATAATAGAGGTGATAATGGGCATCCTTGTTTCACTCCTGAACTTAATGGGAATGCATCTAATTTATCCCCATTGCAGATGATGTTTCCTCATGGTTTCAGATATATACTGTTTATTATTTTTAGGAAAGATTCTTCTATTCCTATGCTTTCTAGTGTTTTCAATAGGAATGGGTGTTATATTTTATCAAAGGCTTTTTCTGCATCTATTGAGATAATCATGTGGTTTTTGTTGGTTTGCTTGTTGATGTGGTCAATTATGTGGATGGTTTTCCTGATATTGAATCATCCTTGCATTCCTCGTATGAATCCTACCTGGTCATAGTGAAAGGGGAAGGATTTTAAAAAAATCTTTACCTTCTATCTTGGAATCAGAACTAAGCAATGGGAGTTAAGTGACTTGCCTAAGGTCACACAGCTAGGATGTGTCTGAGGTCAGATTTGTGAAGGGAAGGATTTGAGGCTTGCTGAGAGGATAAAAGTGACATAATGACATAATTTGGCAACTAATTGAATATGTGAAGTGAGAGACTAAAGCCTCAAGAATGACACTAAGGGTGTGAATCTGAAAAATTGGAAGGATCGTGAAGGGTTAGGAGGAGGAGTGGGATTGAGAGAAAAAATGCTTTCTCTTTTAGAAACACTGAGTTAGAGATGTCTGCAGGACATCTAGTTTTAGGTCTTGAGGTGAAAATATTGACCTAGCCTCTGAAGAAAAGGGGGAGCAGTCCTTCAGAAGCTCCTTAATAGGCAAAGATTTGATGCACCAAGTAGCTTATGTTACAGAACAATTCTTGGTATCCATATAGGATGTATGCAAGAAGGTTACGATGTCTTAATTACCTTCCTGTAGATATAGATAATTCCTGAGCCATGATGATGCAGAAGGTGCCTTGACTGTAGCCTGATGCTTCTAGCCATAGTTACCTCTGTAAATCAGGAGATCCACAGGGACCTGCAAAGATTTGATGTCAGCCATCACATGGATTAGATGTTTCAGTCCAAGTCTTGATCCTTCCAAAGGGAACACATGAAGCCATGGATTTGTTGTCTTCAACTTTTTGCTCTCTTTCTGGTTTATTTCTGATCCCCTCCAGTGTTGCCTGTCCCAGACTTTCCATATCCCCAAGGTCAAGGTTGGCCAGTAACAACAAAACCAGAATGCAATGTAAGTGCAATGATGGAGCCTAGTCTGCTCCTTTGCCTGCCGGATCTGAAGCACCATCTGGCTCTTCCATCTGCCCTCCTTCGTGTGTTGTCTCATTCAATTAGAATGGGAACTCCTTGAGTACAGGGGCGATCTCCTTTTCTGGGTGTCTCTAATGCTTGCAATGCTTGGCACATAGTAGGCACTTGATAAATACTTTTCCATTGTGTTAAGATTTTTAGTTAAGTGTTCTTTCTGTATTATCTTAAGCGGTGATTGCACAGAGGGAACAAATGGGGCCATCGAGAATTGAAACACAGGTTAAACAGGGATAATGGATTTGGAAGCACACAGAGGGCAGAAAATGAAGAATAATGAGGAGCAAGGAAATCTAGGCATCACCAGCCAAACTACACCTGGCCTGACCTTGCTTTCAATCAGCTCCTGCCCATAACAGAACTTCCTTTCTTTGTTGGTTTTGGGACGTCACTGCAAGTACTCCTGCTCCTCCTGACCAAAGCGTTTGCATCTTCCTATTTCATGAGAAACAGTTATCTATACAATTATTGGGTGATTCATGACAATGAAAGATGGAGGAGAATCTCCGCGGAGAGGAAGCTCTGCAAAGGGTCAGAGGCTCGTAAGCTCTAAGAAGGGGTATGAAGAGTGTCGGGTTTGGGGGCTGTGCAGACATGAATGAGAGGTGGAATGGTTTAGGCAATGTTTTCTTTCTTGATATTGGGATATTGGAGTACGAGTAGGGCTCTGTGTTACTACAAGAAGTAGCTAGACTGTAGTGTAGACTTCTTCCCCAGAAAGAAAATGCCTCATCAGGGCCAGGCTTGTCTATAGGCAAAGCAGGCGACCACTAAGAGGAAGAGACGGGAAGGCTTCTGCCAGCACATCCTTCCCTCAACCTCCAATTTTGGTGCACAAAATGCCCCCAGGGTGGCTTTTGGAGAGAATCTTGGCCTCCCCCTAAACCACATTTCAAAATGTAGATCTAGCCAAAAGGAAGGACGCAGGCTATGTATCTGGGCCACATCTAGGGGAATGCAACTTCCATATGCTTTCCTCTATGACGAGAGAGGGCCAGAACAGCAAGCAAGCCCAAGGTTTGCGGATTCACAAAGAAAGGAAGATTCTTTAGTTCTTCCTTCTATGGGTGAATAGTGTGAGAGAAGAGACAAAATTGACTGTAGCCAAATACAGAGAAGAAGATCATTGGGTGACTTGGAGAGATGCAAACTTAGAGGTCACAGGTTGAATTCAGGGAGGAGAGATCTGACTAAATTTGGGAGAAGGTGAGGAAAAGCTGAACATTTTCCAAGTTCAGGCACTAGTCCAGAATCTACTTCCAGGTTGTAAGAGAAAGAGGATTAAGAATAATCAAGGAGAATGTTTTTATATCCTCCTTATTAAAGAGGATTAAGGAGTATCATGAGGATTAGATAGCAAAGCTAATAGAGATTTAGTCAAAGATCCGAAGGAGGTAGCTGGCATGACTAAATAAAGGGGAAAGAAAGCATACGTGGAACAATTAGTGGGTTAAGCAAATTGATAGAGTAGATTGGTGAATGAGGCCACTTGGTGAAACCAAGTGGAGATTTCTGTAAGGCCGAAAGGTAGGTGGGTGCGAATATTGCTGTGGAGTTGAGTCAAAGAAAAGTCAGTTGAATGGGAGTGTCAAGGAACTGTGTTTAGAAATTATGTGTAGCCCAAATAAAGCCCAGGGAATCTTCCCAACTCCCATTCATTCTCGTGAGTCAAATCCCCCAGAATAAGGCTGCACGGCTCCCTTTGGTTCTAGGGATTCCCCTGAGGGGCTGAAGGCTCCTTTCTCTTTCTTCTAGCCTCCAAGACTTATCAAAATGGATTACCCACTGTGGGGATGCACAAAGGCACAAAGAACATACCAGAAGAGATTTCAAAAGCATTGCCAATTATTTTGAAATCTGGGGAAAGTTACTGAAGGCCAGAGGGGCATCCACTGTGTTTTCCTCTCTGATGCCCATTAAAAGTGGGAATAAATAAATGTGGAAAGTGAACATCTGACTAAGAAAGTGGGATCTGAGAACAGGCTTTGGATTTTGGAACCACAATTTTTTTTAAACCCTTACCTTCCGTCTTGGAGTCAATACTGTGCATTGGCTCCAAGGCAGAAGAGTGGTAAGGGCTAGGCAATGGGGGTCAAGTGACTTGCCCAGGGTCACACAGCTAGGAAGTGGCTGAGACCGGATTTGAACCTAGGACCTCCCGTCTCTAGGCCTGGTTCTCAATCCACTGAGCTACCCAGCTTCCCCCTTGGAACCACAATTTACAAGATGGACAGATTTCTTGACAGACGTGAGTAGGCCTAACAAAAGCTGGCCACTAATCTATGGCCTAGTGTAATCAAAAGAATTTCAAACCAAAATGAGATGGGCGAAAGAAGGCTGCCTACCTTTCTTCCCAAAGTGAGATATTATTGAGAGTAGCCACAAAGAAGGAAGAAGTCTATGAAGTAATGATCACAACGTAGAACTTTAAGGTTTATGTTGTTCACAAGTAGAGACTCCAAAATCCAAAAAAGTTTAAGGAAGAAATTTATTAGGTCATTTAATAGGGGGGAAAGAGCTGAAGGGAGGATGTAACTCTCTTCTATTTAGACTCTGGAGCCTTTATATTATATAGAATTTTAAAAAGCCTCTACTTTCTGTCATAGTATCAAGTCTAAGACACAAGTGGCAAGGGCTAGATAATTGGAGCTAAGTGGCTTGCCTAGTGTCACATAGCTAGGTAATGTCTGAGGTCAGATTTGAACCCAGGTCCTCCCAGCTCCTGGTCTTGCACTCTATAAGCTGTAATACCTTAGATGTCCTCATTATATTGGATTTTGACAAAGGTTTCTACAAATGAGTCACACATAAATCTCATGAAGAGGACACAAAAGCTGGGTGTGGGGACCCAGAGCAAGAATGTTTTGGGTGGATTCAGGATCTTGGAGAACCCAGAATTCCTTATCACCATCTTTAGAATTCCTAGAGAATTAATGAGGTCAGGATGACTTTCTGGATGTAATCTCTAGTTAGATTTAATAATAGATCTAATAAGAAGTTTTCCAAACAATATAATAAAGCATTTTTCCACATTTGCAAAGCATGTGCAACTATTTTATTTCATTTTATCCTCACAAGCCTGGGAGGTAAGTGCTATTATTATTAGCCCCATTTTACAAATGAGGAAACTTGAGGCAGACAGGTTAAATGATTTGTCTAGATTTACACAGCTAGCAAGTGTCAGAGGCTGGTTTTGAACTTAGGTCTTCTTGATTTTAGATTCAGTAGTCAAACCACCTAGCTACCTGTAAAACAAAGATCCAAAGAGGTATAGATTAATACCATTCAAGGCATCCAGCTTGATGATGATATATAAGGTAGAACTGTATATTAAGAAGATATTCTGGTATGAGGAAATCCAGGAACCATGAGAAACATGGCTCAGAATATTTGAATGAAGGGGCAGCCAGGCCTGGAATCAAGAGGATCTGGGTTCAAATCTGGCCTCAAATACTTCTTAGCTGTAGGACCTTGGACAAGTCACTTAACTCCCTTTGCCTAGCCCTTACCATTCTTCTGTCTTGGAACCAATACTTAGTATCAATTTTAAGAAGGTAAGACTTATGGGGAGGCAGGGAAGAAGGAAAGGAGGGAGAGAGAGACAGACAGAGAGAGAGAGAGAGAGAGAGAGAGAGAGAGAGAGAGAGAGAGAGAGAGAGAGAGAGAGAGAGAATATTTGAATAAAGATTAGAGGACGAAACCAAAGGGATTTTGTAATTAGATTATGCTCCAGTCCATTTGTAGATTTAGCTTTGATAGAAAACTTCAATTATCCAAACATTTGATAGAGTTCTGCCAAAACAGAGCAATTAATAACTTTCTGACTTGGATTCAACATAGTTTCATCTTGCAAAAACAAGGGAATTCTATTCTACATGTAAGTTTCACTTTTAACCAAAAGGAACTGCTTGATAGGGCAGAAATGGTGAAACCTTGAAGGAAGGCGGTCCTTCCATCTTCAAGTCTGTGATAGAAGAGATGGCACAGATACAATGTGGAATGCACCTGTCAGTGTGGAACCCAGAAGGCCCCAGCTTATTTAGCTTGGAGGCAGAACCCCCAGGTTTGACCTTGTCACAGGAGTTTCCCCCTGAGGGAAGGTCCTACTTCATGGGTCTCAGGCTAACAATAGACCTTGAGTTATAGTGCAGTAGGTAGCACATCAGTCTCATGAGCTGAAGGTCCCGAGTTTGACCCTCTAAAGGGGGATGTGGTACAATGGGAGAAGCAAAAGAGGCATCTGATGGGATTAGTCATCCCATTCTAGGGAAACAAATTGCAGTGGGTCCAGAGGATGATGGTAAAATCACAAGGCCTGGAATGCTCCCAGGGAAGTCAGTTAGGAGGCATGCCTCAGGACTGCTCAGGAATGACATTTCAATGAGAACGAACAAGGGGATTTCTCTGAAGAGAGTTGCATGGATGCATAGGGAGCTCCCCAATGACCTTAGATTTTGAAAAGAAAATGTACGGGGTTCACTCATGTGGGATTGGCAGCAGAATCCCTCCAAATAAGGTATAAGCATCTAGAAATATAAGTAACAGTGCTTTTGCCCCCCCCACCTCATTCCTCAGTTGACACCTGAAAATAGTAGTAAGTTTGATTACAAAAACAATTGAGGTTCTCCTACCATGGTCTGAAGAATTTGCTATGAAAGGAAGTGAGACATAATTTTAACATTATCAGAGGGCAGCTGGGTGGTTCAGTAGATAGAGATCCAGGTCTAGAGATGGGAGGTCCTGGGTTCAAATCTGCCCTCAGACACTTCCTAGGCTGTGTGACCTTATACAAGTCACTTCACCCCCATTGCCTAGCCCTTACCACTCTTCTACCTTGGAACCAATACACAGAATTGATTCTATAATAGAAGGTAAGGGTTTAAAATAAATCATTCAGTCAGACCTGGTCCAAGGAGACACTGACTGTCCTGTCATAGATATGATGGGATAAAACCCTTTAGGCAAATGTCACAGGTGTCTTTTGGAACACAATTTGTGAGTCAGAACTCCACATATTCAAGGGATCTCGTAACCAGGCCCATTGTCTTAGAAGAGAAATAGTGCTCTGGGGAAACTGAGTTAAGAAGGCTCTGCCATTACCTTCACAAGGCAATCCTCTCAACCTTCCCAGCAATCTTTATGCATTCAGCTGATTATTATTTGGAGTTGCAAAGAAGCTTTCCCTGCAGACAGCTCTTGGCATCTCCCCTTGCTCAGTGTATTATTGATTCAGAAGCCACATAAACATTTTCAATGGGATTGAAATTCAAATCAAATCAAAATTATAGTCCCCAGAGGGTCCATCTCCCCCAGAAAATTCCACTGCTTGCAGCCCAAGGTAGGATACAGTTGTTTCTCAAGTTAACAGCAATATGAGCAAGTTCACAGTCTAAGCATAATACATGACACACAATCCATGCCACTAAAAACACCCAGATTCTGTGTCCTTTGAGCATTCCCTAAAAACTCTGAGCTCTCTCCTTGTCTTCCCATTTCAACACGTTTTGCTGCAAACAGCCATCATCACCACTTAATAAACTAATCACATTCTTCTTGGATTTTACACAGCAAGTGAATAGATGGAAAGCCAGAAGGGCATTGGTTATTGTTAGCCTGTAATTTAATGTACTGCACATCGATCCCTAGGGCAAAAGTCTTTGAAACTGTGGTCTGTAGATCCAAGCTCAGAGTCTGGCTAGGTCCTTCCTCCTCGGCAGCTTGTCTGTCTCCTTGGTGAGCCAAAACCGAGTCTGAGCCTGGCAGTACAATCCTTTACATAGAACATCAAACTCTCAGAGAACTGAGAAACTCCCTATATCCAAAGATAAAAATGGATTCTGCCCAAGTTGTTATCACAAGTAGACTGATTTCGGGCTAAGAATATGTTTATTGATGATATCAGATTTCTCGGTTCGATAAGGTGATCTAGGCCTCCATGGCTCTTCCTTGACCAGGGGACAACCCAAGCTGAGTCAGGCAGCCCAATAAGTACATTTTGAGGAGCTCATTATTCAGTTCCTCCATTGGACTTCCCAAGACATCTTTAATTGGTGAAAGCTAATTAAGAAGTCATCCATCAGACCCTCAGTCCTTCCCCACACTGACAAGTGAAGTTCTGCACATGTGCCAGAAAAACCCTTCTCCCCCTCATCGACTAACCCAATTCTGGTAAAAGGGAAGCCATTCCTTGGGATTCCCCAGGACAAAGAAAATGCAAAAAGCAGCAGAATGGATGGTATCTCGGACTCAGATCCGGACACAGTAATTCTCCCTAATATATAGGAATGAATACAGTGTGGGACAAAAATAAACTCCGGGGTGCAACAATCAATTTCCAATGTATTCAGCTGGTTTCCACAGATTTCATAATCATCAGTAGTCAGAAAAATTCTCCATATAAATCATTCCTATGCTATATAAGCAACCTTTTGGGGCCATTCGCTTAACAAATGTCATAGAAACAACATTCTCCCATCTGGCTGGGAGGGGGCAGGGGGAGACTGGGAGGTGGCAGGAGGTTGGGAACCTTAGGACCTTTCTGGAAGCCAATTTTTTCCTAATTAGTTTTGGGTCAGAATTCACAAGGCTGTTGTACACACACACACACACACACACACACACACACACACACACACACACATACACCTATGGCTTCTCTCTTAATCAATAAAGTTTTATGAACTCTTTATGGCTGAAAATTAAAATAAGTTGGTGTTCTTTCACATTTCTCTGTGTGTGTGTGTGTGTGTGTGTATGAGAGAGAGTAAGAGAGGAAGGGAGGGAAGGAGAGAGGGAGGGAGGGGGAAATACAGAGACACAGAGAGAGAGGGGGGAGGGAGAGGAATGGAGAGAGGGAGGGGGAGAGAGAGGGAAGAGAGAAGGAAGAGAGAAAGGGAGAGAGAGAAAAAGAGAGAGAGAGAGGAAGGGAGGGAGGGAGGGAGGGAGAGAGGGAGGAAGAGAGAGGGAGGGGGAGAGAGAGAGAGGGAAGAGAGAGAGAGGGAGAGAGAGAGGGAAAGAGAGAGAGGGAGGGAGAAAGAGACAGAGAGAGAGAGAGGGAGAGAGAGGAAGGGAGGGAGGGAGGGAGGGAGAAATACAGAGACACAGAGAGAGAGGGGGAGGGAGAGGAATGGAGAGAGGGAGGGAGGGAGAGAGAGGGAGGGGGAGAGAGACAGAGAGACAGAGAGAGACAGAGAGAGAGAGAAGACTGAACTTGAAGACCAAATTCCATATTGTAAATCACCTCCTTCCCCAACACTAAAAGGAATAGAAATTCCATAATCTCTATGTAAGGGTTGGGGGGTTGGGGTGGAGAGAAGAAGAGACACAGAGACAGAGAGGAAAGAGAGAAAAGGGAGACAGAAAGGAGAGAGAGAAAAGAGAAACAGAGGAGAGGGGGAGAGCAAAGAGAGAAGAGAAGGGAAGAGAAGAGAAGAGAAGAGAAGAGAAGAGAAGAGAAGAGAAGAGAAGAGAGAGAAGAGAAGAGAAGAGAAGAGAAGAGAAGAGAAGAGAAGAGAAGAGAAGAGAAGAGAAGAGAAGAGAAGAGAAGAGAAGAGAGAGAAAGAGTGGAGAGAGAAAGAGTGGAGAGAGAGACGAAAGAGGGGGCAGACAGACAGGAGAGAGAATGAAGAGAAAGAGAGAAAAGAGGGAGAGACTGAGAGTGATCTGGGTTCATTCATCTGTTTACAAAGTCCTTCAAATCTGAACCTTTTGACAGTAAAAGCTGGCATTTCTATAGCATTTTGAGGTTACAAAGCACCTTCCTTACATAAGCTGTCCTATCTGGTCTTCACAAAACCCTGTGAGACATGTGCTTCTCTCAGATGAGGATATGGAGGCAGACAGAGTTAATGGCTGCCCAGGTTTTCATAACTGGTGTCTTTGGACAGGATTATGAACTCAGGCCTGTGCAGACTCCAAGTCCAATACTGTGCGGACAGCACCACCTAGTGGCCTACTGCAGTACACACTGGAAAAGCCTTGCTGGGCCATTTCTGCCATTTCTGCCTCTAAAAAGAACCAAAGCTCATTGTCTTGATAATAATGATTTGGAAGTCCAAATGGAAAAGATTATGCCTGAGTAAGAAAGGGATATCTCTAGTTTGCAGCATGCATTTATGCAGAGTGGGGAAGGGAGTTTTCCCATCTTTCTCCCTTCCCTATTGGCCAGAGTGAGGAGCAGTCATTGTAAACTTTGAAATCGGCACCTGTTTCAGCCCTCCCTGTTTCCATTTCCACTCGTTCTCCTTTGTATTGGTCAGCCCGGGCAGAAAGAAAGGCTGTCCACGTGATCAGGACCCAGACTCAGCCCATGTCCGGCACTCACAGTGCCTCAGACTCACATTACAGCACATACACACTCACACTGTATCAATACGATCACTCTCACCTGTAGCCCACTCACTCTCACAGTGTGTCACACACTCATTCTATATCACACACTAACCACAAGCAATTCTTTCTCTTCTCAGATATGTGGAGCAGCCGTATGAATTTTCCCGACATTAAACTATGGTAGAGGCCTGGCAGGCTTTTCTGTCTTGCAGGCCCTGCAGCTTGCTTTTCCCACACCACTATTGGGACTTCCCCTGTGCTCTGTACTTCTCCCTGACACCAGGTGCTGGGAGGAAGTGCCAGCACCCCCGGCCCAAGTTTCATAGATTTCTAGGATAAGAAACAAATCCTTGCTCTCTTGCTTCCATTTCTTGAACCCAGGAATCATTTCCAACATCCCAGAAGTGGCATTACAAGTGCTTGACAGTTCAAGAATACTCCCTACAAACAGGTACAAGGAAAACACAAATACTCACCCCACCCAAGCAAGGGGGTTATGAAAGGAAAAAAGGAAGGAAGGAAGGAAGGAAGGAAGGAAGGAAGGAAGGAAGGAAGGAAGGAAGGAAGGAAGGAAGGAAGGAAGGAAGGAAGGAAGGAAGGAAGGAAGGAGATCATATTTATTATGGGCCAGTCATTGACAAATATCTCATTGGTCCTGGGACATGGTGCTATTATTACCCCCATTTTTCAGAGGAGGAAACTGAGGCAAACAGAGTTGAAGTGACTTGTCCAGGATAAATATCTGAAGCAAGATTTGAGTTCATCTTCCTGACTCCAGATTAGGTACTTTACATTTCATGTCTTATTCAAGAATAGGTTTGCCTAGCTTATAGGACATAGATGTTGGATACAGAGCAAGGACCCATGTCAATAGTCCTGATGCTAGCGCTGGTTCCGTTAAATGCCCAAACTTGTCCTTATCTGCCTTTTCCCCAATGGAGATGAAACTCACAATGGCGCTGGAGGACTGACAGGGCACTGGGTGATGTCCCAGAGGCTAAGAGCCATGATGTCACCAGCAAAAGCCTTAAGCTACACATGAAACAAAACACAGTTCATGGTCTGGCTCCCTGTACAGGAGGGAGGCATCCCATAATTCTCAGTGCCTCTTCATTCTTCATTCATATCCTCTTCAAAACCAAGAATGTTCCCCCTGGAAAACTGGGCTGCTCCCCTTGCCCTGCTTCCTCCTTTAGATTGTGATGTGTTTGCCTGGCCATAGTCTACCACAGCATATGACTATAGGAGTATGTCACAGTCCTGAAAAATCAAGTGTCAGGAATGCGAAGGCTCAGAATTAGCTGCGGCTGACAAGGCAAACTAAGGCCAACAAAGGGGAGGGGGTTGAGCTATATTAGGGGAAAAGGGGATTATCAGAGATCTATCCTTGGGCACAAGGGATGATGGCAGCTGACAGACTAGAGGGAAAGAGCCAAGCTGCTCAAATCTTGTTTGGTTCTGTTTTCTCTCCAAAGCGGAAAAGACAGAAGGAAAAAGGTGAACTGGGAGTTGATAGCTGAGACAAAGAAGAAGACAGGAAGAGCTGCTACTGAATTCAAGGCACTGATTCCGTACACTCCATCACTTCTCCTGAAAGAATTGGCAGGAGTGATATGGACAAATTATCAGCGATATCTTTGCAAGATCTCCGAAAGCAAAGGAAGCACCACAGGATGGGCAAAGAGTGAATGCTGCCCTGATTTCCAAAAAAGAGAAGAGAACATAGTCTGCAGACTTTAGGCCAGGGATCCAGACTTCAGTTCTTGGGGAAATTATAGAATGGGCCAGTAAAGAGAAGGGTGGGGAGCATCTAGGAAGGGGGGCAGTGATTCCAAAGAACCAGCTTGACTATCAGGAACAGGGCATGCCACATTCATCTCACTTCCTTTTTGGATAGAATTATTAAACTGATGGATGAGGGCAATGCTTGTGGATTTTGTTTACTTAAGTTTTTTAAACCCTTACATTGGCTTAGGATGGAGATTGCCTATTGATTCCAAGGCAGAAGAGCAGTAGGAGCTAGGCAATTGGGGGGTAACTTACTTCAGGGACACACAACTAGAAAGTATCTGAAGTCATATTTGAACTCAGGACCTCTATTCTCTAAGCCTGGCTCTTTATCCACCAAATCACCTAGCTACTCCTGAATCTAATATATCTCTTATAATCAGGCTGATATTTACACATGGAATAGTTTGGCTGGGGTAGGAAGTGGAGAAGGACGAATTGTGGGGAAAGAAGAACATAGTGTCTGGAACGGCTATGCAATTGGGGTTAAGTGACTTGCTCAGCTAGGAAGTGTCCAAGTCCAGATTTGAACCCAGAATCTCCTGCCTATAGACTTGGCTCTCTACCCACTGAACCATTAAGTTGCCCAAGTTTGCTTAGATTTTAGAAAAGGCTTTGGTCAACTATCTCATCTTTTTCCTGTGCAATGTAAAAATTAAAATTAATCTCAAATATAAAAATATATTTTAAGAGATTTATTAATGCTCATTAGAAATAAAGGAATAAAAGGAATACAAAATAAAAACCATGTGCCCATGGCTAATTAGCCTGTTCAAAACCCCGCACTTAACACCACCATGCTCGAGACAAAAAGTCAAAGAGAGACAGAGCCATAATGCCCACTGAATTTATCCTCTGTCTACAGGAAGTACATAATGACAGGAAGTCAGTGGGCTCCTTGGAAATGTAGTTCTTTTTTAGGGTAAAAATTTTCAATTATACAGTAGCAGATAGGGATATGTGGACTAGAAGATAACAATCTGATAGATTCAAAACTGATCAGATGGTCAGACTCAAAGAATAGTTGATAAAGGTTCAATATCAATATGGCAGGAAGTCTCTAGTTGAGTGACCAAGAGTTCTGTGGTTGGGCCTTGGCTATTTCACATTTTTATCAGTTGTTGGGATAGTCATAAGTTTACAAAGGGCACAAAGTTGGGGAAGGATAGCAACCCAATTGGTGAAAGTCAAGATCCAAAAGAATCTTATCAAGCTAGATCATTGGACTAATCATAAAAGAAAAGTCTTACACTTGGCTACAAAAAGTCAACTGCAGGACAAGTGGCTCAGTGGATAGAATGCCAGGTCTAGAGATTCAGATATCACCTCAGATACTTCCTAGCTGTGTGACCCTGGGCAAATCACTTAACCTTCATTGCCTAGCCTTTGCTGCACTTCTGCCTAGGAACCAATATTGATTCTAAGATGGAAGATAAGGAGGAAAGGAAGAAAGGAAGAAAGGAAGGAAGGAAGGAAGAAAGGAAGAAAGGAAGAAAGGAAGAAAGGAAGAAAGGAAGGAAGGAAGGAAGAAAGGAAGAAAGGAAGAAAGGAAGAAAGGAAGAAAGAAAGGAAGAAAGGAAGAAAGGAAGAAAGGAAGAAAGGAAGAAAGGAAGAAAGGAAGAAAGGAAGAAAGGAAGAAAGGAAGAAAGGAAGAAAGGAAGAAAGAAAGAAAGAAAGAAAGAAAGAAAGAAAGAAAGAAAGAAAGAAAGAAAGAAAGAAAGAAAGAAAGAAAGAAAGAAAGAAAGAAAGAAAGAAAGAAAGAAAGAAAGAAAGAAAGAAAGAAAGAAAGAAAGAAAGAAAGAAAGAAAGAAAGAAAGAAGGAAGGAAGGAAGGAAGGGAGGGAGGGAGGGAGGGAGGAAGGAAGGAAGGAAGTTATGATTAATAAATCCAAGGAAAATATAACAAGACTTTTTTTTCTTGTCCAGCTGGTCATAGGGACAGCAAGAGAGATCTATAAACACTGAGGAATGAGAAACATATATAAAAATATAGACAAATAGTAAAAAGTTAGAGGCACAATACATCTTCTATCATATATTGGGTGTTTAGGGTATAGGGGGTATTCAGGGAAAACTAGAACCTCTGGTGTAAGAGTCTTGCCAAGTCCTTTTTAGGACTGTTTCTCTCATTTGATGTCCATCTGCCACCCAGCTCTCACCCCAGCTCTAAGAAACTGAATCATGTGCAGCAGGCATCCCCTGATAAACCATCTCAGCAGGTGAGCTAAACCAGGTTGAGGGCTCAAATCCATTAATGAGTTAGGGAGGTGTCTGCCCCAAGCATGTGAAGAGTTCCCCTGGAGAAAGGGACAGATGAGAACAATTTATTTCAACAACCATGAAGGCTGAAGAAGCAGATGCTATGGGATTCTTGGACGTCATCACCAGTTATCTTGACATTTGTCTTTCCACTGAACTTCAATGTCTGGGGGAGAGAGTGAGGGCAAGGACTCTGTGCAACTCTGCCTCATTGAATTCCAAGTTATGCACAAGTCAAAAGGCATCACCCAGTGATGTCATTTTGGTCCTCTTCCAGTATGAAGGATAATGACCGACCAAGCATTGCGTGATTCCAGAAATAAAAAATGTGATGGTATCATCAGACAAAGCAAAAGCTGAGTAAATACTTTATGCTTAAAGGAAATATTGACAATGAACCAATGTCAACATTGATCATATGTGCATCGAAATTCTTTTTTTTATAAAACCCTCACCTTCCATCTTGGAATCAATACACTGTGTATTTGTTCCAAGGCAGAAGAGTGGTAAGGGCTAGGCCATGGGGGTATAGTGACTTGCCCAAGGTCACACAGCTAGGAAGTGTCTGAGGCCAGATTTGAACCTAGGACTTCCTGTCTCTAAGCTGTGAACCTTAAAAATTCTCAGACCCTACTTCATAAGGTTTGGTTAAGACCATTCCCCACTTTAAACAATGAAGGAACTTAGATCAGGAATGTGAGACCTCTACTTAGATCAGGAATGTGAAGACCTCTACTCCACCCCTACTTAAGCCTGCTTTAGGGGAAGAAACTCCTTGCTGAACAATGAAAAATACTTAAACCCATACTTATAGTAAGACAAAAGTTCTTAAGCTGTGCCTATTTTTAGATCTGACACAAAAGGGTGCTAAGTACCTATAAAGGTCAGGCAACTTGTGAATTTACAAGGAGCAAAGAGGTGAGAACTTACTCAGAGGTTTTCTGGTGTGAACTTAAAAATTTAAGCCTTCTTAGGTGTGAACTGAGAATGGTCTGTCCTTTGGAAAACATCTACTGTGATTGGTAGATGTGAGAACTTAGGGGAGGTGACATAGGAGAAAATTCCCTTTATAAGGAGAGGAAAAGCTGAGTCTCAGGACAGTCAGAAGAATCCCTCTCTGGAGAAGGATGGCTGGCTGAACTGGTGTCTAGAATTTTGCTTGGGACAGATCTTGTGGTGAGTGATTAAAGACTGACTGATCTCTCTCTTAAGACTCAGGTCTAGGCCATGTTGGCTAAGGCCCTTCATCCTTATTACTCTCTTATTCTCTCTCACTTTCTTTAATTCCTCATTTGTATGAATTAAAATCTCTATAAAACCCAGTTGACTTGGGTATATTTAATAATTGGGAATTTTTCCCTGGCGACCACCTTATATTTTGATTTAAACAAGAAACTGTCTTAAAAACATATTTTCTGCGGTCACAAATTTACTCATCCACTCTTTTATCTGCCACAGTTTATGTCTTCCACTATTTTAACTCTTACAAAGCCTAGCTCTCAATCCACTGAGCTACTCAGCTGCCCCCTTCTAAATTCTTAAAGGAAAAGTTAACTGAATTGCAAGAAGACTGAAATACTAACAATAATTCTAGGCGTTTGTAATATTTGTCTTTCAGAGATGGATAAATCTGTTAGAGAGATACACACAAAGCAAAATGTAACAGGGAGTCATTAAATGATGGAGGTTCAATTTGAAAGACTTAAGGAGTCTTCCTTGTGGAAATATTTCAGAATATCCATCCTCTCGGCATCCTGTGTTATCTTTACAAAAACAGACCGTGTGTTAGGGCTAAGAGAAATTGTCATGAAATGTATAAAAGCAAAAACACTTTCTTCACATACCACAACTTTCTAAAGAGTGGCAATTTATAAAAAGAATATAAACAGACTTAAAGGTGTACTTAATAATAGCGTTCTGAATAATAAGATGGTAAAAGAAAAATCAGGACAATAATGATTAGCTATGGGCAAGAGCATGATCATTATGAGGCAACATACCAACGCTTTGAGCTAAGGCTCTTTTATCTGTCCTACACCTGCTGCCACCCTTCTTCTCTTCACCTCCCCTGTACAGCACATCCTCCTCACTGGACTTCCAGAAGCCATAGAAGTATAGCTGCAAACCATTAGGTCTCCCACACCAAGGCTGTGTTCTCTTGATTGGTGGCCTAATGAGTGCAAACATCACTGGGGCCTGGTGTATTGAGACTGGCCCAGAAACCAGGCTCTAGCCAAGTCATCTTCTCATTTGTCTTGCTGCCATATGCATACCCTCCCTCATTTTCTACACTTGCTCACATTTAACAGGTGCAGAAACTAAGATCCAGAGAGAGTGGGAATTGCTCAAAGTCACTCGGTGACCTAAGACAGAATTCAAGAATTTTGTGCCTTCCGGGGGAGGAGCCAAGATGGTGGAGTAGAAAAGAGTAGCTCCAAATTACCAGGAGAATCCTCTCCAACCAAGATTAAAATATCACCACAAAACGTATACAGGAGTGAAAGAACCAACAAGGAGACAGACCGAAACAACCTTCAAAAGAAGAAAAACCCAAAAGAAATCAAGCCAAATGTACAAGAAATCAAGCCATTCCCCAATTGACAATGGTCAAGGGACTTTGCTACTACAGGACAATTCTGAGGGACTTATGAGAAAGAATGCTGTCCACATCAAGAGAAAGAACTGAGGGAGCAGAAGCGCAGAGGAAAAACAAGTAACTTACCATTTGTTTACATGGCTATATGATTGGGGACTTGGCTTTATAGATCACTCCATTGCGACAATGAATAATATGGAAATGGGTATACGCCATAATATCTGCATCACCCAGTGCTTATTGGATCCAGGAGGCAGGAGGGAAGAGGGGAGGAAGAGAACATGAAAATATTTTCCAAAAAGATATAGAAGTCCAACTTGTAAAAAATAAAATAAAAAAGAAGTTGGTGCTCATATCCAATCTAAATTTGTCTCCATTATTTCCACACATTGCCCCTGGAGACAAACAGAACAAGTCTAGTCTCTCTTGCACATGATAACCCTTCACATACTTGAAGAGAGCAGCTGTTGTGTCATGTTGAGGCTTCTCTTTTTCAGGCTCAGTATCCTCAGTCCCTTCACCTGATCCCCACATGGCATGAAGTCAAGGGGCTTTCCCATCCCCCATCCTGACTGTTCTCCTTGGATGCTGTCCAGCTTATCAGTGACTTCTTTCCTAAACTCGGCTGACCACAACAGAATACAGTGGGTGATCTGTCTAGGGAATCTCTCTCCTTATTCAATTGATCAGTCCACAAGCCTTGAGCTAGGGCCCACCATTAACAGACACTACGCCAAGGGCTGTGAATATAAAGACCAAAAGAAAGCTGTAACTTCCTGGAGGGCAAGGACTCTCCAGGGAGACATGTACACATAGTCCAAAGAAATAGGAGCTAGGTAGTTTGGGGAGGGAGATGAGCAATAAGTGGGGGATCAAGAAAGGCTTCTTAAAGAAGATGACTTTTTTAAAAGAAAAAATATGGTACTTCAGGGCAGTGAATTGGCTCAGTGGATGAAGAGCCAGACCTGGAGATGGAAGGTCCTGGGTTCAAATGGGGCCCCAGACATTTCCTACCTATCTGACCTTAGGAAAGTCATTTAACCCCCATTACCTAGCCCTTATCATTCTTCTGCCTTAGAACAGTTACTTACTATTGATTCTAGAACAAAATGTAGAAGCTTAAAAAAAAAGATGGTAGTTGACATCAATCTGAAGAAACCAAGGGATGAGCATTGTTTATGGAAAATAATAACAAGAACTAGCACTTGTATTGCTCTCTAAGGATTGCAAAGAACACTATATGTTATCTAATCATCTCAATAAGGAGGTTGTTGTCCCCATTTTACAGATGAGGAAACTGAGGTTGCGAGCTATGAAGTGACTTGCCCAATGTCATAGAGTGCAAATACAAGGTTAGATTTGAATCTAAGTTCAGTGTTCTCTCTATTATATTACCTAAGCTATACTGTTCTTGGGGTGTATGGGGGTGCTCAAGGAGGGGTAATATCTCTGGTATGGAGGGCTTGTCGTGCCCTCCTAGGGCAGCTCTCCAGCCTCTGACCCCCATCTGACACCCAGCTCTCACTTGTGGCTCCCAGTAGCTGCTAGCATGCGGCAGCGGCCACAACCCAGGCAACAGCTTCAACAGGCTGGCCAAACCTTGTGAGGGTAGCCATCAGGTCGTCGCCGACCCCTGGTGAACCAAGGCTTTGCTCACCCAGCATGTGAAGACTGCTTCGGCTAAACAGACGGAAGAAACCAATAAGAAGGTTCAACGGCTGAGAGGGCAACGCAGCAAAGCACCGTGGAGTGCTTAGGGCATGTTGGAGCACAAAGGACAACACGGCCATCCAATGCAGGTGAGGAAGTCTCCAGACATAACAATTTTTCATGCAACTGGACCCAGGCTTCCAACACCGAGAAAGTGGGACTGTCTCTGTGCATCAACTTTTCCACTTAAATCTCCTTCACGCACAAGTATCTTTGTGCACACTCATCTATCTTAACCCCGTCCACCCTCTTCAAGACCTGCAGCGATGGGGGAGTGACGACACAACAGGTGGAGGTGACCACTGGCAGTTGTAGCCACGATCCTGCATGTAGGTGGCCCACGGACCAGTGGTCGCTCAGCCCTGTGGGCAGCAGGGACGTTCGGAAGCATCCTGGGCGACTGAGCAGCCCTCTCTAGGACAGCACTGCTCACCCTAATCAAGGGAGGGGACAAGGAAAGGTGTCCCAAACATTGCCTGCCCTACAAACACCAGGTCAGCACACCACGGCTGGCAGGTCATCCCTTTAAGCGGTTGAAATCAAAGAAAAAATACAAAGAAACTCCTACTAGGAGCATGGAACATCAGAACATTACTTGATAGAGAGAATACCCCAAGACCTGAGAGAAGAACAGCTCTAATCGGTAAAGAACTGGCGCGATATAACATCGGCATCGCAGCCTTAAGCGAAACACGCTTACCAGAAGAGGGATCACTCAGCGAACCCACCACTGGATACACCTTCTTCTGGAAAGGTAGAGCCTCAAATGAAGACAGAATCCACGGTGTTGGCCTGGCTATCAAGACCAGTTTGCTCAAACAGTTGCCAGACTTGCCTGTGGGCATCAGCGAGAGGCTCATGAAGATCCGTTTACCTCTCAGCAAAGACCGGTATGCCACAATCATCAGCACATATGCCCCTACACTGACCAGCACAGAGGAGACCATCGAGCAGTTCTACTCTGACCTGAGTGCCATCCTGGACTCAGTGCCCACAAATGACAAGCTGATACTACTGGGAGACTTCAACGCCTGCGTTGACCAGGACCATGAAAGATGGAAAGGAGTGCTTGGCAAACACGGAGTGGGCAAAATGAACAACAACAGCCTACTGCTACTCAGCAAATGCTCAGAGTTAGAACTCACCATCATGAACACTGTGTTCAGAATGGTGAACAAATATAAAACAACGTGGATGCACCCACGATCAAAACAGTGGCATCTCATTGACTACATCATTGTATACCAGCGAGGCATCCAGGATGTAAAGATCACCAGAGCCATGAGAGGAGCTGAATGCTGGACAGACCACCGATTGGTTAGAGCGACTCTTCAAATGCGCATTGCGCCTCGCCATCCAAAACGCGCCCAGACCGTTTGGGCATTTTATAACGTGAGTCATCTTAGAGATCCATCTTATTTGCAAACATTCCAGTCTTGCCTAGATGACAAGCTGTCTGCCAAGGGACCACTCACTGGAAGCTCAACCGAGAAATGGAACCAGTTCAGAGACACAGTGAAGGAAACATCAAAGGCAGTCCTAGGACAAAAACAATGCAACCACCAGGACTGGTTCGACGAGAACAACACTGCTATTAAAGACCTACTGAGCAAGAAGAACAAAGCCTTTATGGAGTGGCAAAATAACCCAAACTCTGCTCCTAAAAAGGACAGATTCAAGTCTCTCCAAGCCAAGACGCAGCATGAGATCAGGAAGATGCAAGACCGATGGTTGGGGAAAAAAAAGGCAGAAGAAGTCCAGCGGTTTGCTGAAACGAAAAACTACAAACAATTTTTCAGTGCCCTCAAGACTGTCTATGTGCCATTAAAACCCACCACCACTCCCTTGCTATCCTCTGATGGTGACACTCTCATAAAAGATAAAAAAGGCATCAGCAACAGGTGGAAAGAACACTTCAGTCAGCTTCTCAACCAACCCTCTTCAGTCAACCAAAGCGCCCTTGACCAGATCCCCAAAACCACACCATTGAACAACTTGACGTCCCTCCTTCAATAGAGGAAGTCCAAAAAGCCATTAAACAAATGAGTGCAGGCAAGGCACCAGGTAAAGACAGGATCCCAACCAAGGTGTACAAGGCCTTAAATGGAAAGGTGCTCCAGGAATTCCACATAGTGCTGACCAGCATATGGGAAGAGGAAGACATGCCCCCAGAACTCAGAGATGCCTCCATTGCAGCCCTATACAAGAACAAAGGCTCACGAGCAGCCTGTGACAACTACAGAGGCATCTCACTACTCTCCACTTCTGGAAAGATCCTTGTCCGTGTTATACTCAACAGACTCCTGTCATCTGTTTCAGAGCAGAACCGGCCTGAATCACAATGTGGCTTCCGACCAGATCGCAGCACCATCGACATGGTCTTCACAGCCATCTAGGCACTGTGCTGCAAAGTCCTCCAACACAGAGGTATAAGCACTGAGACGAAGCTCAAAGTGTATAACGCAGTGGTCCTCAGCTCGCTCCTGTATGATTGTGAGACATGGACACTGTACCGGAAGCACATGAAACAGCTGGAGCAATTCCACCAACGCTCCCTCCGGTCCATCATGAGGATCCGATGGCAGGACCGTATCACCAACCAGGAAGTCCTTGACAGAGCCAACTCCACCAGCATCGAAGTGATGGTCCTCAAAACCCAGCTACGATGGTCTGGACACGTCATCCGCATGGACCCACAGCGAATACCAAGACAGGTATTCTATGGTGAACTGTCAGCTGGACTCAGGAAACAAGGCTGGCCGAAGAAAAGATTCAACAATCAGCTAAAGTCCAACTTGAAGTGGGCTGGCATTACACCAAAGCAACTAGAACTGGCTGCCTCTGACAGAAGCAGCTGGCGAACCCACATTCACCATGCCGCCACCACCTTTGAAGATGAACGACGTCGACGTCTCACCGCTGCACATGAACGCCGACACCAGGCCACAACCGCACCTCCCGTAACAACTGGCGTCCCATGCCCCGTGTGCCACAAACTCTGTGCCTCAGCCTTTGGACTGCAAAGCCACATGAGGGTACACCGTAGATGAAACTGCACAAAGACAATAGTCATTCTCAATCACGGAGAGACTACCACTACTACTGTTCTTAGTGAAGCCCAAGATCCCATTTACCTTCCCAGTGGCTATAATGTCAAACTGTTCACATATAGTGACATCACAGTTCACCAAAAATAAAGACTTGACTATTTTTCCAGGTTGGAAGATTGATCAAAGAAGTGTCTTATTTTTAAAACCTTTACCTTCTGTCTTAGAATCAATACTAAATACTGGTTCCACAGCAGAAAAGCAGTAAGGACTAAGCAATTAGGGTTAAGTGACTTGCCCAGGGTCTCATAGCTAGGAAGTATCTGAGGTTATAACTGAATCCAGGAACTCCTGTCTCCAGGCCTGGCTCTATCCACTGAGCCACTTCACTGCCCTCAAAATGTATCTTGATCAACTTGGTCAAAATCTTAGAGCAGTGATAGCAAACCTTTTGGAGAAGGAGTGGCAGGCCCTGCCCCCCCCCCCCAACTCCACACAGGGATGGAGAAAGTGCTCTCATTGGACTGCTGGGCAGAGGGGTGGGGGTGGGAAATAGTCATCAGGCACATGAAGAGGGAGAGGGGAACAGCTCTGCCTGAGTCCCTCTGCCTTTCTAGAGATGAACTCTGGAGGGGAGGGGGACATGCGCCCACAGAGAGTGCTCTACACTCCATCTTTGGCACCTGTGCCAAAGTATTGATTCTAAGACAGAAGATAAGGGTTTTGAAAGAGAAAAGAAAAGAAAAGAAAAGAAAAGAAAAGAAAAGAAAAGAAAAGAAAAGAAAAGAAAAGAAAAGAAAGAAAGGAAAGGAAAGGAAAGGAAAGGAAAAGAAAAGGGCTGGGAAATGAGCAAACTACAAAAAAAAACAACACAGAAAATTATTTTGGTGACAAGGAAGACCAAAACACAAACTCAGAAGAAGACAACACAGTCAATACTACTGAATCCAAAGCTTCTAAGAAAAATATGAATTTCTCTCAAGCCCCAAAAGAATTTGGTTTTGAGCACCCAAAAGAGGTGCTCAAAAAGGATTTTTAAAATAAAATAAGAGAGGTAGAAGAAAAAATTGGGGAAAATGAAAGTGACATAGAAAAATCAAGAAAAAAAGAGTCAACATCTTGGTAAAGGAGGTACCAGAATGCTGAAGAAAATAATACCTTAAAAATCAGACTAGGCCAATTGATAAAAGAAGTGCAAAAATCCACTGAAAATAAGAACTCTTTAAAAAAGCAGACTTGGCCAAATGGGAAAACATATAGAAAATTTCACTAAGGAGAAGTACTCCTTAAAAGACAGGATTGGCTATATGGAAAAAGAAGTGCACAAATTAACTTAGGAAAAGAACTCTTTAAAAATTAGAATTGGCCCAATGGAAAAGGAGGCATAAAAGGCTCAGTGAAGAAAATCCTGTCTTAAAATTGGATTTGATAAAGTGGGAGCTAATCACTTCATTAGAAATCAAGAAACAATCAAACAACATCAAAATAATAGGAGGAAAAGAATAAAATGTGAAATATCACATTGGAAAAACAACTGACCTGAAAAAATGAATCTAGAAGAAATCATTAAGGATTACCTGAAAACCATGATCACAAAAAGAGTTAGACATCATCCTTTAAAAATTGTCAAGGGGGAAGCTGGGTAACTCAGTGGATTGAGAGCCAGACCCAGAGATGGGAGGTCCTGGGTTCAAATATGGCCTCAGACACTTCCTAACTATGTGACCCTGGGCAAGTCACTTGACCCCCATTGCCTATACCTCACCACTCTTCTGCCTTGGAACCAATACACAGTATTGATTATAAGATGGAAGGTAAGGGGTTTTTTTTAAAATGTCAAGGAAAAGTTCCCTAAGTTCTTTGAGTTGTTATGCCATCATATTCTAGAACTGGAGGGGGAAACAGGAATTGAAATAGTCCATTGATCCCCTCCTGAAAGAGATCCCAAAAGAATAACTCCTAGGAATATTTTAGCCAAATTCCAAAACTCCCAGGTCAAGGAGAAAATATTGTAAGCAGCCCAAAAGAAAGAAGTCAAATATCATGGATCACAGTCACAATAACACAAGATTCAGCAGCTTCTATACTAACAGATTGAGGACCTGGAATATGTTTCAGTGGACAAAGGAGTTAGGACTTCAGCCAAGAAGCACTTTTCCCTGGGGACAACTGAGTAACTCAGTGAATTGAGAGCCAGGCCCAGAGACGGGAGATCCTGGATTCAAATATGGCCTCAGACACTTCCTAGCCCTGTGACCCTGAGCTAGTCACTTGATCCCCATTGCCTAGCCCTTACCACTCTTCTCCCTTGGAACCAATATGCAGTATTGATTCTTTTTTTTAAACCCTTATCTTCCATCTTGGAGTTAATACTGTGTATTGGCTCCAAGGCAAAAGAGTGGTAAGGGTTAGGCAATGGGGGTCAAGTGACTTGCCCAGGGTCACACAGCTGGGAAGTGTCTGAGGCCAGATTTGAACCTAGGACCTCCCGTCTCTAGGCCTGACTCTCAATCCACTGAGTCACCCAGCTGCCCCTGCAGTATTGATTCTAAGATGGAAGGGAAGGGTTTAAAAAAAGAATCACTTTTCCAGAAAAACTGAGCATAATGCTTCAGGGGGGGAAATAGTTGTTCAATGAAATAGAAGACTTTCAGACATTCCTGATGAAAAGACCAGAGCTGAATGGAAAATTTGACCCTCAAATACAAGACTCAAGAGAAGTATAAAAAGGTAAACAGGAAAGAGAAAACAAAAGGCATTCAATAAGGTTAAATTGTGTACCTCCCTATACGAGGAGATGATTCTTGTAACTCCTAAGAATTTTATCATTGTTAGGATAGTTAGAAGGAGCACATATAGATAGAGGACAAGAGAACATTATACAGAGTGACAGCAATACTATACAACAAACAACTGTGAATAACTTGGCTATTCCCAGCAATACAATGATGCAACACAATCCCAAAAGAGTCCTGATAAAAAATGCCATCTGCTTCCAAAGAAAGAACTGATGGAGTCAGAATCCAGACCAAAGCAAAATTTTTTTACTTAAATGTTTTTTGTTTGAGTTTCCCTCCATAAAAGGATTAATGTGGAAATAATTTTTACATTATTGCATATGTAACATCTCTATGAGATTGCTTATCATGGAGGGAGAGGAGGTGGGAGAAGGAGAGAATTCAAGACTAATGTTGGAAACTATTTTACCTGTAATTGGAGAAAAATAAAAATGAAACAAAATTAAAAGAAAAAAGAACCTACAATGTATTAGGCAATGTGCTAGACCATGGAAATACAAAGAAAGGCAAAAGTCAGTCCCTGCCCTTGAGTATCTACAATCTAGAAATGGAGACAACATGCAGACAACTTTGTACAAAGAAGCTATATCCAAGATAAATAGGAAACAATCAGCAGAGAGAAGGCACTAGAATTAAGGACAGGCTTCCTGTCGGAAAGAAGATTTTTGTGAGACATAAAGGAAGCCAGAAGGTAGAGATGAGGAAGGAGAACATTTAAGAAATAAGGAATAAGCCAGCCAGAAAAATGTCTAGAGTGACAGGAAAAGATTTTCTATAGAAGCTAGGTCAGATTATTTAGGGGAAATCCACTCCATTATGCTGGAAAATGTTAAAGGAATCCTTTGTGGAAGACTTGGGACTTTTGTGATTCTTTTTTGTGACTCTTTGTGACTTTTTTATGACAGTCTTTTCTGCTGAGTACATGCCAGAAACACATGCCCTGAGAAAAGACTTTGATATCTTAGCAACTCAAAGAACCAAGTCTGTAATCAATATGTGCATTTATTTGTGTACTTGTTAACCCCTTACCTTCTGTTTTAAAATCTACACTAAGAATCCTTTCCAAGGCAGAAAAGCAGTAAGTGCTGAGCAGTCGGGACTAAGTGACTTGCCCAGGGTCACACAGCTAGGAAGTGTCTGAGGGCCATATTTGAACCCAGGGCCTCCCATATCTAAGCCTGGCTTGATACCACTGACCCACCTAAATGCCCCTTGTTCATACACTTTGGTTGTTCAGTCACTTAGTCATATCCAAGCCTTTGTGACCCCATGGACACTCCAGGCCCTTCAGTCTACCCTACACTATCTCCCAATGTCTGTACTAGTTCATAGTCTTTGCTTCCATGACACAATCTATTCATCTCATCCTCTGCCTTCCCCTTCTCCGTTTGCCTTCAATCTTCCCCAATATCAGGGGTCTTTGTCCTCCCTTCTCATTCTGTGGCCAAAGTATTTAATCTTCACCTTCAGTGTTTGACCTTCCAGGGAATTGTCAGAATTAATTTAAGTATTGACTGATGTTCATTTATTATAAAGAACTGTTTTTGGAGGAGGGAAGAGGGCTGTGGGAGAGGGTGATAATAGTAGACTCCCCTCCCCACAAAAAAGAAGAAACATAAAATGCATTTTTAGAACTCTTAACTTCTTTTTTCACATTATTTTATTTCTTTAGAATATTTTTCCATGGTTACCTGATTCATGTTCTCTCCCTCTCCTCTTCCTTCCCCCCTCCCAGAGCTGACGAGCAATTCCACTGGCTTATACATGTATTATCACTCCAACTTATTGTCCGTATTATTCATTTTTGTAATAGAGTGATCTTTTCAAAAACAAAACCCCAAATCTTAGACCCATGTAACCAAGTGATAAATCATCTGGTTTTTTCCTGCATAAAGTCTTAACTTCTGTCTTAGAACTGATACAAAGTATGAGTTCCAGGCAGAACAGGAAGGGCTAGGCAACCAGGATTAAGCTAGTTGCCCAAGGTCACCCAGCTAGGGTATCTGAGGTCAGATTTGGAACCCAGCACCTCCCATCTTCAGGTCTGGCTCTTCATCCACTGAGCCAATTCACTGCCCTGACGTACCATCTTTTTTTTCTTTTAAAAAAGTCATCTTCTTTAAGAAGCCTTTCTTGATCCCCCACTTATTGCTCATCTCCCTCCCCAAACTACCTAGCTCCTATTTCTTTGGACTATGTGTACATGTCTCCCTGGAGAGTCCTTGCCCTCCAGGAAGTTACAGCTTTCTTTTGGTCTTTGTGCTCTATGCATTGCTCCCGGTGATGCATTTTTATAAAGACACAGAAGAGAAAATAAGGAAGTTTGGCAGGAGACACAGATGAATTGGCAGCATTGGTGCTAACAAATAAGATTTATTGGGGGGGGGTTCTAAAATGCTTTGTTTTGAGCTATAAAAGCTTAATCTGGGCAATTTATATTTTTGTAAATATTCATCTATTTCACCTAGATTGTCAGATTTGTGTCATATGATTGGACAAAATTGCCCCTGGGGATTGCTTTCATTTCCTCTTCATCGGTGGGGAATTCACCCTTTTCATTTTGGAGACCAGTAATTTGGTTTTCTTCTTTCCTTTTTTAATCAAATTAACCATTGCTCTATCTAGTTTATTTGGTTTTTGCATAAAGCCAACTCCTAGTCTTATTGATTAGTTCAATAGATCTCTTTCAATTTTATTAATTTCTCCTTTAATTTTTAGTATTTCTAATGCCTAAGACTTTTCAGACACTCCATATATACTGAAGAAAACAAACACTTATTCTAGTAAAGGTAGCAAATAGGAATAAAAGTACACTTAAAATGAAAAAACAACCTCTGTCCACTCGGGATTTACTTAATGGGGGAAAAGAGGAGGAAGTTGAAAAAGGAGGGATAGGAAGAGAGAGGGTTGTGACAAAGGTAGCTGACAAACTGGAGGCATGGTTTTGTAAACCTCAAATTTCCTTAGACTTATAATTGTTGAAAATTTCACCATTGGGATATTTCATACTTGGAAAATTTCTTACTGATAGTCTATTGGAATGGGAACTCCATTGGCATGGGAGGTTCCTTCTCTTCCCTTCTTAAGATTACTTTAGGACAGAAACCCTTTGCTGAACAATGGAAAGGACTTTGACCTATGCTTAAGCATAGAACAGGAATTTCTTTGAGTCATGATTGATTTTAGAATTGATACAATGGAGATACTTGGAATAAATCTCCACCCTATTCAGTCCTAACAGGATTGAGTAAGGGCTGCAGCCTAGATCAAAATTTAATTATTCCAATCTCTACCATACTCAAGTTAACAGGATTTAGAAAGGGCTGTAGCAAAGGAGTATAGATTTAATCATTTGAAAATATGACCTTCAACAGACATGTGCAAAAACCAGAAACCTCTGGGCGGTCCTGGGTTAAGCGAGAGCCTCCATTGACAGGGAAATTGATGAAGAGTGATTGGTAGATGTGAGGACTGAGGGGAGGCAACTTGGATGGTGTCCTTAAAGATAGGAGGGTCTGGAGACTGGAGGGGATTGAGTTTGGTCGGTGTGGTTCCTGGGCTCTGAGGAAGCTGCTCTGAAGGAAGCTGAAGGTGGGGGCCTCTGAGACTGTTTCTCCATTTTGGACACGTGAGTGAAAGGGACTGATCTCTTTTCTTTGCCCCAGCTATCTAAGGGCTTGGGCCTTTTGGCCCAGCCTAAACAGAAGGGGTATTTAAGCCCTATTCCCTTCTCTCCCCTTTCTCTCTCTATATATACCTCTAATTCCTTTCTTGCTCCTATTGTAATTAAACTCCAAAAAAAGGCTGACGGCTGACTTGAGTTTTTCATTTAGGAATTACTTAGCTGATTCCTTGGCGACCTTAAATTAATATATATCAGTCTTTTAAAGTGATTCCCTTGTTACATTGTGGCTGACCACACGGGAGTCTAAAGAATCCTCTCAATAAAACTTTTGAAATTCCTTGCCTTTTTACTATACCGTCTCACCACTTAGTCCTTTTTCTTTTTAACAAAAAACTTGGCTTAAAGACACAGCTGCTAGAACACGTGAGTATAAAAAACTTTTTCTCTTTTCTCCTTAAGTTAAATTGGAATCAGCAGTTTTTTTCTTTTTCTTCCCTTTAATCTTAAGGGACAGCTGGGTAGCTCAGCGGATTGAGAGCCAGCCCTAGAGGCAGAAGGTCCTGGGTTCAAATCGGACCTCAGATACTTCCCAGCTGTGTGACTCTGATAGACAGAAAACAGCTGTTTTTAAATCTCAGCAACAGGACTCTAAAGTCCTGGCTGGAAGAACTGTTTCTAAATATCCTTTCCCTTAAGGAACAACTTCCTGGATTTAAAAAAAAAAAAACCCTGTGGAAAGTTTGTTGCTTTGCCCTGCTCCCCACGTGTTTTGTGAAATTACAAAATATACATATAAAAATGAGTACTACATTCTTTGACAATTATATGGCAGCTGAAGAAGTAGGGGCATTGAGGAATGAAGGATACCTCCAAATTTTTATATTAATAGGTACTGTCATTTTTGTACTCCTCAATACTATATTTAGAGATGAAAAAATAAAAAATATTGAGGATAAAATAAAACAAAATGAGGATAAAATAAAACAAAATGAGGATAAAATAAAACAAAATGAGAATAAAATAGAAAAAATTGAAGATACAATAGAAAAAATTGAGGATACAATAGAAAAAATTGAGGATAAAATAGGAAATATTGAGAATAAAATAGAAAAACTTGAGGATAAAATAGGAAATATTGAGAATAAAATAGGAAATATTGAGGATAAAATGGGAGATATGGAAGATAAAATAGGAAAAATTGAGGAAAAAATGCAAGCCCAATTAGAAGATCTAAAATGTTTCTTACAGGATCAATGGGCAAACACCCACTCTACCAGAAACAGACCTGTTTCTGAACCTTTGAATGAGGAAATTTCCTTCCCTGAAATAGAGATGGAAAACACCTTCCCTATAGCCCAGTTAACAGACTGCTTCTCTCGTGCAGTGCAAATCTTGTCTGAATTTAATCCCCAAAACCCTTCCCCTGCAATCCCAGCTTCTCATGTTCCTTCTCCTACAGAAAACCAAATTCCAATGCAAGGGAGATCTTGTCCTCCTAGAGAAACCTGTCCTTGTCAAACTGACCCACAGGTGCAAAATTCAACTAGAGGCCTGTTTCCTCTAAGAGAAGTACCTGAAATAGGACGAAATGGGGATGTGGTGACTTTAAGACATAGGATACCGTTTACTCCCCAAGAAATAAATGAATTTACACGAAATATCCCCACATATGAACAAGATCCTTTTCTAGTAACAAAAAAGATGGGAGACATATTTTTTCAATATAATCCGTCTTACAAGGACGTTGAGAGCTTACTACAGGCTTTTTTAAGTGAACGTGAAAAAAATAAAATAATTGCTCATGTCAACAAAACCCGGGGGCGTAATGCAGCACATTGGCCATCTCAGGATCCCGAATGGGACTATAATAATCCTGAGGACTATCTACAACTATACCGTTGTAGAGAGGCCATCCTCACGGCCATGAAGGAATGTGCGGACAGTACAGATAAGTGGATGGAACTGGAAAAAATTAAGCAAAAGGAAAACGAAACACCCTCCAGATTTATGGACAGAATTATCAAGTTTGGGGACAGATACTTAGATTGGGACTTAAATAAAGAGAATAGTTTAAGACAAGTTAGAAGAATCTTTGTAAATAATTCTTGCAAAGTAATTAAAAATTATTTTAAAACACAATGCCCAAGATGGTCAGATATGGACCTTGAAGAATTGCGAAAAACAGCTATATATGTTTTTAAGGGAAACGAAGAAAAGGAGAAAGAGAATAATGATGACATGGAGGAAATGAAGAAAAAAATGAGATGTGTAATAGATAGGATAACTAAATTAGAAAGTGGGCATGATAATGAACCAACGACAATTGCCCCTCTCCAGAAATCCAATTATCAATCCATTACTTGCCACTTCTGTGAGAAGAAGGGCCACAAAATGATGGAATGTAGAACCTTTCTTAAGATGTTTGGAAGGAATACACAGTTTAATAATGGTTTTAGAAATAATAACTATAGAAATTATGATAATGGTTATAGAAATCAGAATTCTAGAAATTATAATAATGACTATGGAAATAACTATAATGAATATAGAAATAAGAACTTTAGAAACCAGAATTATAGAAATAGGAATTGGGAAATTAATGACAATGCTCAAATTGAAGAAAATTTTAATGATAATACTCAACAATATATGAGAAATGGCGCTCGTCCAAAAATTACTCGAGGTACTAATGACCCTCAGAGAGGTGCCCTTCAGGGGGGTGCCCAAGGAATATCCCAAACACAATGATGGTGCCCGGGGGGGCTGGGGCACAGGAATCAGAGGATACAACCTTTGATTTCCCAGACCCTGATGTCCTACTACCCGTTGTCCCTATCCACTGCCCTCCCCATACTAATGAACCCCATGTTACCTTAAAAGTGGGTAACACCTATTATGATTGTCTATTAGACACCGGAGCTTCCTGGTCTGTATTAAAGAGAACACCTGATTTACAATGTTATTCTATTGGCTCAGAGAATGTAATGGGAGTATCAGGAATAACCCAAAGAGTTAAAAGACTTCCTCCTAGAATGGTGTCTGTAGGACCCCTAGAGGTACAACACTCCTTCCTTTTGATGCCTGACTCCCCTTTAAATTTGCTGGGGAGGGACCTTCTATGCAAACTCAGAGCCACAATAACCTGCTCCCCAGATGGCTCATTATCATTAGAAGTACCAGAGGAATCTTTAAATTTACTCCCTGTACTTCTCTCGGAAAACCAGGAGGCAAAAGAACCTTCCATTTTTGAAATACCTAAAGATATACCAGAGTCTCTTTGGGCCACGTCTTCTTCTGATGTAGGCTTACTTAAATCTGCTGTTCCTGTGCAGATAAAAACTAAATCTAGCCCACCTCCTTCTATCCCTCAGTATCCCCTCTCAAAGGAGGCAATTGAGGGTATTACACCAGTTATTAACTCATTAATAGAACAGGGAATAATAATCCCTTGCAAATCTGAATACAACACGCCCATCCTGCCAATTAAAAAACCAAAAAAAGGACCCGATGGCAAACACATCTATAGATTCGTACAGGATCTAAGGGCAGTGAATAATCACGTTATAAAGAGACACTCCGTAGTTTCTAACATACATACTATTATTTCATCTATTCCTAGCACAGCTACATACTTTACAGTAGTAGACTTGTGTTCAGCTTTCTTTTCCATACCAATACATGAAAACTCCAGGCATATTTTTGCTTTCACCTGGAAGGGCTCACAATATACCTGGTGTCGGCTGCCACAGGGTTATGTCGAAAGTCCGAGCTTATTTGAGCAAATTTTGAGCCAAGACACAGACAATATAACATTTAAAAATAGCAAATTAATCAAATATGTAGATGATCTACTCTTGGCTTCAACAGATGCAGAAACATGTCAAGAAGATAGCAAACACCTTCTTTTGGAATTGCACAAAAGAGGACATAAAATCTCTAAGGATAAAGTTCAATGGTGTCTCCAAAAAGTAGAATATTTGGGATTCATCTTGACTGCAGGTGCTCGTTATATTTCTCCAAAACGAATTGAGAACATTCAAAAATTGAGTGCTCCTACCACTAAGAAACAGCTGAGAGCAATTTTAGGAGCAACAGGGTTTTGTAGACAATGGATTCCATGCTATGGGGAAATCACTAAACCCCTTATAGCATTAACAAAGGATTCGGTTCCTGAACCCCTCAAATTAGAGCCTGAACACTTGTCAGCTCTAACAGATCTGAAAAAGGCTATCATGTCTGCCCCTGCTCTAGGCATCCCAGATTACAACAAGCCATTTACTTTATATGTGCATGAGCGAAGAGGAGTAGCCTCTGGTGTGTTAACTCAGACTTTGGGACCTTCTCAGCGCCCAATTGCTTATTATTCTGCCCAACTAGACCCAGTAGCAGCAGGAGCACCACCATGCCTTAGAGGAGTAGCTGCTACAGCCTTACTAGTAACAAAAACCGTTGATTTAGTATTGGGATGTCCATTAACAATAATGTGCCCACATGAGATTGAAGCATTATTGGTAAAACATAGAACACAGGCATTCTCGGATCAGAGAATTACAAGGTATGAAATAACCTTATTAAATAGTGAAAATATTACCTTGAAACGCTGTTCAACTCTTAACCCTGCCACCTTGCTTCCAGATTTACCCACTTCAGGAGAACCACTACATAACTGTGAAACATTAGTGTCCATGGCAGAAAAGCCTCGAGATAATCTCTTGGACACTCCCTTAGACAATGCAGATCTGATTTTATTTACCGATGGTTCCTCTTTTATGAGGGATGGCATACGTTACACTGGAGCTGCCGTAGTCTCAGAATTTGCCACTGAATGGTCAGCTTCACTACCTTCTAACATTAGCGCTCAAGGAGCAGAACTCATAGCTCTAAAACAAGCTTGTATAATTGCCAAGGATAAAAAGGCAACAATTTATACAGATTCTAGTTATGCTTTCGGCATTTGTCATTCAGTCGGGATGCTATGGCTCCAAAGAGGATTTTTAACCTCAGCTGGAAAATCCATAGCTAATGCAGAAATTATTAATGAAGTTCTTTCTGCTCTCAAACTGCCTAAAGCCCTAGCTGTAGTTCATTGCTCTGCCCATACAGGTGGCTCTGACCCTGTCTCTAGAGGAAATGACCGAGCAGATGCCGCTGCAAAACTAGCAGCCATAGAAGGACCTGGATTAATTTTAACATTAACAACCACTGATAATTTAAATTTATCACTCTCCTATAATGAAAAGGAAGTGGAAAAATGGAAACAAAAATTTAAAGCAAAACAAATTAATGGAGTATGGGTGTCATCTGAAGGAAAACCCCTGCTCCCTAGAAGTTTCTATAACCAAATTTGCCAATCTATTCATAAAAATGGTCATTTTGGCACCCAGGGCATTGTGGACTCTGTCAAGAGAGTATGGATAGCCCCTGGTATAACTACTGTAGCCTCTAAAGTATGTTCAGCCTGCCCTATTTGCCAGGCATATAACCAACATGCATATCGTGGAAAAGCCTTTGGGGGACGTCCTCTGGCTTACACACCTTTTGAACATCTACAGATAGATTTCATAACAATGCCAAAGGCTGGACGTTATAAATTTTGTCTAGTAATTGTAGATCAACTAACCAGATGGCCGGAAGCATTTCCTACAACCCGAGCCACAGCAGATTTTGTTGCAAAGATACTTTTAAAAGAAATTATCCCTCGTTTTGGCCTACCAGCACATATTGACTCCGATAGAGGGAGTCATTTTACCGATTCTGTCTTAAATCAAATATATTCTTGCTTGGGGATAACTCCAAAATTCCATGTTCCATATCACCCCCAGAGCTCAGGCCAAGTGGAGAGGATGAATAAAGAACTTAAGACTATGATTGGCAAATTATGCACTGAGACCCATTTAAAATGGCCTGAAATTCTCCCTCTGGCCCTATTTTATCTTAGAAGTAGGCCTAGAGGAGACTTACATATTTCACCATTTGAGATGCTTTTTGGACATCCGCCTATACAGGCTAAGCCTTTCTCCCCGGCTTATACATCGCTATTAGGGGGAGATATTACTATTGCTTCCTATATACAGGAGTTACAGCACAAACTACGTGAACTTCATGAATCCGGAGCTGCAGTACAAGCTGGACCATTAGACTTTTCTCTGCATGACCTGAACCCAGGAGATAAAGTTTATATCAAGAATTTCAAGCGAACTGGAGCAACTGAACCTTCATGGGAAGGACCATTCCAAATATTATTAACTACTCCAACATCTATAAAGATTGGAGAAAGAGACTCTTGGATTCACTGCTCACATGTGAAGAAAGCATCTTCTGCTGAGACTGATTAACTCTATCTTATCATATGAATTGTGACTCTATCTTATCATAAGAATTGGAGATAATAATCCATAGACAAATGGATGCTGGTTTTTTTTCTTTCAAGAATATATTGAATTACTGATTTTTTTCTTATTTTTTCTTATTTCTTTTCTTTTATTTTTTATCAGAATATTTGATTTTTTTTCTCATTTTTTTGTACTGAAGGTACACATAATTAATATTAATATTATTTTTTTCCCTGCAGTAATACAAGTTAATATATATACTCTTGCTATAATATCAATATATGCCTAAAAGCTTTAAACTATGGGAACCTGCCATTTATTGATAAAATATTATAGGACTGTGATTAATGTTTGTGTCTGATTCCAGGAAAAGGGATAAAAACAAGGAGCACAGACTAAACCTGAATAGTGCCAATAGAGCACACA
This sequence comes from Monodelphis domestica, assembly GCF_027887165.1. NCBI lineage: Eukaryota > Metazoa > Chordata > Mammalia > Didelphimorphia > Didelphidae > Monodelphis > Monodelphis domestica. Next base: position 72,630,616 of record NC_077235.1, read on the forward strand.
TGAAATATTAAAGTGAGACTCAAGGTTGCGACGCTTAACTTATGTTTAAGTCGTAGGACTTCCTTGTATCTACACTCCTTTCGAAGTACTCAAACAAGTACAAAGCTTGACTATCATGCTGGCTCCCTATATCTCTGAAGAAAAAAAAATCAGACAAGGGAATGACATTTCCCCATCAAAATAGAATTCTAATTCTCTCCTTCTTATATTATGGCAACTTCCTGTAGTATTGGCTACAAATGGCTAAGTGAAATATTACTGCATTCTGTCCTACATACTTGTGGGATAGAAATTACTTTAATCTGGACCTATACAAGGTCTATTTTGAGTTTTTCTTATGTTTTTGATTATTTTTCTATTCTTTTGATAATTGACACATACACCCCCATAACTGAACATTGCATTCTGAACTAAACTTGATATTTTTTTTAAATACTTACTTCAGGGGGGATTGTATTTTAATTTAAAATCTAAGAATTTTTGAATTTTTTTTGCTTGAGATTGTATTTTTATAAAAATCCAAGACTTTTGTTTAAGATTTTACTGTTATAAAAAATTTTCAAAGATTTTGATTTTGTTCGAGAAAAGATCTTCAAGAAAGAAGCTTGAAACTTTTATATCCAGAGAATGAACTGTTGCAGAAAGATGCCAAAAACCTACACTTCATCAAGAAGATTAAGAATGAACTTTCGATGTGATTGATTGGACTGAACTTTTGATTGAACATTTATTGTAACATTTATGCCAAAAGGGACTGCCCCTAATTTGGCTTTCTGTCAATGCGCCTAGCAAACATTGGTTTTGCTTTCTTTTCTTTTCTATTTCCTCTCTCACTATTCTAATTTCTCCTAGAAAATTGAATATTGTGTATATCTTTAGTTAGAAGTGAATTTAGAACTACAAAATGATTATGTTAAATGATCAATGGGGAGACTAGTCTCCCAATGATCATCAGGGGGGATTGTAAACCTCAAATTTCCTTAGACTTATAATTGTTGAAAATTTCACCATTGGGATATTTCATACTTGGAAAATTTCTTACTGATAGTCTATTGGAATGGGAACTCCATTGGCATGGGAGGTTCCTTCTCTTCCCTTCTTAAGATTACTTTAGGACAGAAACCCTTTGCTGAACAATGGAAAGGACTTTGACCTATGCTTGAGCATAGAACAGGAATTTCTTTGAGTCTTGATTGATTTTAGAATTGATACAATGGAGATACTTGGAATAAATCTCCACCCTATTCAGTCCTAACAGGATTGAGTAAGGGCTGCAGCCTAGATCAAAATTTAATTATTCCAATCTCTACCATACTCAAGTTAACAGGATTTAGAAAGGGCTGTAGCAAAGGAGTATAGATTTAATCATTTGAAAATATGACCTTCAACAGACATGTGCAAAAACCAGAAACCTCTGGGCGGTCCTGGGTTAAGCGAGAGCCTCCATTGACAGGGAAATTGATGAAGAGTGATTGGTAGATGTGAGGACTGAGGGGAGGCAACTTGGATGGTGTCCTTAAAGATAGGAGGGTCTGGAGACTGGAGGGGATTGAGTTTGGTCGGTGTGGTTCCTGGGCTCTGAGGAAGCTGCTCTGAAGGAAGCTGAAGGTGGGGGCCTCTGAGACTGTTTCTCCATTTTGGACACGTGAGTGAAAGGGACTGATCTCTTTTCTTTGCCCCAGCTATCTAAGGGCTTGGGCCTTTTGGCCCAGCCTAAACAGAAGGGGTATTTAAGCCCTATTCCCTTCTCTCCCCTTTCTCTCTCTATATATACCTCTAATTCCTTTCTTGCTCCTATTGTAATTAAACTCCAAAAAAAGGCTGACGGCTGACTTGAGTTTTTCATTTAGGAATTACTTAGCTGATTCCTTGGCGACCTTAAATTAATATATATCAGTCTTTTAAAGTGATTCCCTTGTAACAGTTTCCATGTCCCCAAAGTCAAGAATCAAGGCGATGAAGAGGATATCTTGCTGACAAAGGTGTCTATATCATCAACACTATGGGTTTTTCCAGTAGGAGTGTAAGAGGGCTATGTGAGTTGAACTATAAGGGAAGCTGAGTGCCTCAGCATCAAAGTTTTTGAATTTGGGTGCTAGAGAAGAGTTTTGAGAGTTTCTTAGACAGCAAGAAGATCAAATGAGTCGATACTTAAATAAATTTTGACTCTCCACTTAAAAATCAAAGACTAAAGGTGAAGCTTAAGTACTTTGACCACACAGTGAGAATATAGGACTTATTGGAAAAGACACTGATGATGGGAATGATCAACAGCAAACTGAGAGCAGATGGCAGAGGTTGAGTTGGAGAGACAATGTTGTGGAAGCAAACATGAGCTTGGGCAGACTCTGGATAAAAGGGCCTGGAGTGCTATGGTTCATGGGGTCACAAAGAGTCAGATATGATCAAATGACTGACCAACAAAATCTCTATATAATAAAGATTCACAGGGGCAGCTAGATGGCTCAGGGAATAGAGCCAGACCTAGAGATGACAGGTCCTGGATTCAAATTTGGCCTCAGACATTCCCTATCTGTGTGACCGTGGGCAAGTCATTTGATCCTCACTGCCTAGCCTTTACCACCCTTCTGCCTTAGAACTAATACATGGTATTGATTCTAAGCAGAAGGTAAGGATTGAAAAAAAGATTCACACACACTGTTTTTCTATTCTCTGTGTAAGAACATATTCATATTTGTTGACTTCTATGATGTCCATAATAATAAATAAGAAAAACTTAAGAAAAGTCTAGATGTGAACAAAGCCATTAATGCAGTATAGCAATGACTCTAACTCAGTGTTGGTGAAACTTTTAGAGTTCACATGCCCAAACTGCACCTTCAAGTTGTCTATGATCCCCCTGCATTACCCGTGGAGGGAGGAAGTGCTTGCATTGGGTGGAAGGGCAGGGCACGTGAACATTGTCCTCAGGTGTGGTGGAGAGGGGAGATGTAGCAGCCCCCTCTGGCATTCTGGGGCACGTGTGGCACATCTTCACCAATGTAGCACTAACCCTTTACCTTATTAGCGGATCCCAAGTGGAGACTCATTAATGTAGCTTTGAAAATTTTGATTTCTTGCAAAAAAAGATATCCTAAGCTCTTAATTAGGAGCTTAATGGGAGATTAGGTATGGGTTGTATTTTTCTGTCCTTTTTCTTTTTTTGAGATTTTTAAGGAGTTTTGAGTGGGAAAGTAACAAGTCAAATTTGTGATAAATTTATGAAATAGGGAATGGGATGATTTTGTGCTTTAAAGATGAGACCAAGGGACAGCTAAGTTGCTCAGTGGTTAGAGAGCTAGACCTGGAGATTCAAGTACTGAGTTCCATTCTAGCCTTAAACATTTCCAAGCTGTGAGACCCTGTGAAGGTCATTTAACTCCAGCCTCCCAGCCCTTACCGCTCCTGTGCCTTGGAATTGATAGCTTAATATTAATTCCAAGACAGAGAGTGAGGGGTTGTTGTTGGTTTTTAAAAAGACTAGACCAAGTCAAGGGGAAGCTGAGCTTGGGTGTGTGTATTGGGAAGGAGGGGGCATAGGTGAAGGCTTTTTCTGTAGTTCAGAAAGCTTCTGAGATCCCCCACAGTTGTAGCATCGGTTGGCCCCATGCTTCTCTTTGTAGCAGTCCTCTGACTCTTTGTGGGGATGGAGCTGCCCCAAGGGGGTGCCGCTTCCACAGTACAGGGGCAATGCACCCCACCCTATGTGTGGAGCCGAATCTTCATTTCATTAACAAGGGAAGAATAGCGACTTGGTCTATTTAGTCTGTGGACTAAACTGGGAAACCAGAGGGAGGCTGTGTTGCCTCTTTTGGCCACAAGGTGACAGCATTTCCAAGCATCAGCTCAGCAGAAGGAGGAACCATGCTTTGGCCCCTCTCCGGAGGGCTTTGCCCCCTTTCTTCAATGGCCAGGAGAGCCAGGAAGAGATGGGGCTCTGCAGCCCTAGCTCCTCCATGGCTTTGCCAGTCCTCTTGCCACCTGGCCCAGAAGCCATGCCCTGGAGGCTTTGCTAGCCCTGTGCACCTCTGCCCCCCCCCTCCTCATTGGAGACTATTCCACCCAGTTCTGGACTCTGGATCACAGCAGCCCTACTTCCCGGGGACCACTTGTAGCCCAGCTTCTTGGAGGCACATTCCCTTTAGGAGAGAATTCCCAGAATGCAGCCTTCCAGAGAGCAGTGCCATTCTCTTGGAGAGAGAGGTATTCCTGTGAAGGTTGCCAGCTAGATAGGGCGCCCTCTCAAACCTCATGAAGAACAGGAATGGCCTTTATTCGGTGGGATAGCTTAGGGAAGACCAGGCCAGGCAGGCCCTGCTGGGAAATGTTTAACAATCATCTCTCTGAGAAAAGAAATGCATGCAAGCCATATTGAAGGTCAATCTGCATTATTAACATGCCGGCCACCATTTTCTCAAGTCTAAACATCAACAACAACAAAAAAGAAATCAGCTTCTCCTTTGGTGTTCGCCAATGTTCAAGGTGCAAAATCTCACGCTGACAATTTGACCATTGGCTCTTGTGAGCGAGCTTGTTCCGGCATGAAGAAAATACAAAACAGCAAAGACCAACCCACCAGCCCCCATCACACTGACTTTGCTGTAGTCAGGAGTCAGTCTGTCAATAGCCATTTATTAAGTATGCCAGGCACTGTGCCAAGCGATGGGGAAACAAATCAATGGGAAAATACTGTTCTGGCCCTCAAGGAGCCTCCGGGGCAGACAGCTCACAAACACCTTAGACAGGATAAATAGGAAGCCATCAAAGGCACTAAAATTAAGATGGGTTGGAGAGGGCAGCTGGGTGGCTCAGTGGATAGAGAGCCAGGCATGGGGAGGAGAGGTCCTGTGTTCCAATCTGGTCTCAGACACTTCCTAGCTGGGTGACCCTGGGCCAGTCACTTACCCCCATGGCCTAGTCCTGACCTCTCTTCTGCCTTGGAGTCAATACTCAGTATTCATTCTAATATGAAACGTAAGGGTTTTCTAAAAATCCTAGCAGGGTGGTCCTGGGCAAGTCACTTTTTGCCTAGCCCTTACCATTTTTCAGCCTTGGCACTGAAAGACAGAAGGGAAGGGGTTAAAAAAGAAATCATTGGAGAAGGACGTTTACAATTGGGCAGAACTAGATTTTGCCCCCCCCCCAGTTGGGGACACAAAACATGTATAACCAACCTGCCATCTTCTCACTGGACTAGAGATGTCCGAGAGGGGCTCAATTTTGAGCTCCAAGAATTGTATGTGTATGGGTCTAGGCAAGGGGACTTACCTGGAGACATGACGGACCAATTAAATTAATTTTGAATGGAATTCTATTCCAGGATGCCAGGACTCCTGCCTGGTCTCACCATCCCTTCAGTTCCTGTGAATGTATGCCCTTACCTGAGCTGCCCAAGTCTCTGAGAGGATTCTGGGGTATTTGGACACACAGTAGACGTGCAAGAAATGCTTGTTGATTGACTGATAATTTGATTCAATAAAGTGCTCCAGTCTGTCAAGAACGTTTTGGATCCTGATGGTCATCCAGTGGACTAGCTCTCCCTCTAAGCTTTGGGGAATGGCTGTAATATTTATATGGTATGTAATGTCATAATTATAGGATATATAAATATGTAATAATTATAGTTATAGAATGAGTAGATCATATATAAAGCTATCACATCATTAATGTAATATTTATATAACCTATAAAAGTACAATTATTATAATAGCAGAATGAGTATATGATATGTGAAATAGTATAATTGATTTAATAATTAGGTAACAGAGATATATGATGACTACAATTGTAATAATATAATATTTATCTAATTATTTATTATTTATTTATTATCAAATTGTAGTCATTTTAAGTTTGTATATTACCTTATATAAAATGATTGTTTGATATATAAAATGATGCTATAATTGATGTTTTAATTATGCAATATACAAATGTGTAATGACCATAATTTTAATAGCAGAATATGATATATTAAATTATCATGTAACTGATTTAATAATTAGGTAATGTACATATGTACTATGACTATAATTGTAATAATAAAATGTTTGTGAGATATATGAGATTATCACATACTCAATTTAATAATTATGTAAAGGACAAATGTACTATTATTTTAAATGTAATGATAGAATAATTGTATGATATATGAAGTTATCACCTAATTGACATGATAATTGGGTAAGGTACAAATGTGCTTGATTTAGAATTCTAATAATAAAATGTTTGCATGATATATGAAATTATCATATAATTGATGTCATAATTAGGTAAGTACAAATGTACAATGTCTATAATTATAATAAAAGAATGATTGTGATAGGAAGTAATAGCATAATTGATAGGATAATTAGGTAATGTACAAATGTACATTGGTAATAATTGTAATAATAAAATGTTTCAATGATATATAAAGTAATTACATAATAGATTTAATAATTAGGTGATGTAGGAATGTCCAATAGAATGATTGCATTATCACATAATTGACACTTTAATTAGGGAATGTAGAAATGCACATTAACTAGAATTATAATAATAGAATGATTGTATGATGTATTAAAGTATCATATGATTGATGTTATAATCAGGTAATCTACAAATGTAAAATAACTTGAATTGTAATAAAAGAATGATTCTGTGATATATGAAGTTATCACATAATTGATATGAGTAAGTAATGTACAAAGGTGCATTGACTATAGTTATAATAATAGAGTGATTGTATGAAATATGAAATTATGATACAATTGATACAATAATTAGGTAACTGACAAATGCATAATGAGTGTAATTGAATTAATAGAATAATTGCATGATAAATGAAATTATCACAGAATTGGCATAATAATTGGATTATGTACAGATGTACAATTATTGTAAATGTAATAGTAGACATTTATGATATACAAAATAATCACAGTGTACAGTGAATATAGATATATTGAGAGAATGATTTGTGGTATATGAATTTAATTAATGTATACATTGATTATAAATGTAATATAGAATGATTATATGATATATGTAGTTATCACCTAATCAATAGGATAATTAGGTAATATACAAAAGTACTTTGTTTAAAATTGTGACAAAATGTTTCTATTTGATATTTGAAATAATCACAAAGTTGATTTGATAATTAGGTAATGTGTAAATTTACAATGACTACAATTGTTATAATATGATGATTGTATGATACATGAAGTTGTGACATAATTGATATTATTAGTCAATGTACACATAAATATGCATTAACTATAATTGTAATAATAGAATGATTTTATTATGTGAAATTATCATGATTGATTTTATAATTAGGCATTGTGTAAATGTACAGTGACTAACATTGTAATCAAAGAATGATTTATGAAATATGAAGGCATGACATAATTGATGTTATAATTGGGTAATGTACAAATGCACACTATAATTAAATTAACAGAATAATTGTATAATCACATGACTGACATGATAATTAACTAATGTACAATAACTATAAATTTTTTCAACATTTACCTTCTGTCTTAGAATCACTATGGTGTATTGTTCACAAGGCAGAAGAGTGGTAAGGCCTAGGCAATGGGGGTTAAGTGACTTGCCCAGGGTCACACAGCTAGGAAGTGTCTGAGGTCAGATTTGAACCCAGGATCTCTTGTCTCTGGGCCTGGCTCTCAATCCACTGAGCCACCCAACTGCCCCCCAATGACTATAATTGTAATAAAGGATAATTGCATGATAAATAGCACTATCACATAATTCATGTGATAATTTGCTAATGTACATTGACTATAACTCTAATAAATAGAATGATTGTAAGATATCTAGAGTTATCATTTAATTTATATAATTAGGTCATGCACATTTATTATAATTGTAATAATAAAATGTTTCTGTGATATAGGAAATTATTGCATAATTGATGTTATTAGGTAATGTACAAATTTAAAAGGACTATAATTATAATAAAAATAATTGTCTGATATATGAAGTGATAGCATAATTGATATGATAATAAGAGAATGTTCAAATATAGATTGACTATAATTATATTAAGCAAATAATTGTATGATATATGAATTTCTCACATAATTTTTTGATAAATTATATAGAAATTCCCAGTCACTTTATATATTCACATATAAAATATATAATATCTCAATATACATCAATTATTATTATTATAGGGTGATTATATTATAATAACATTATTACATGAAATTATTCAATATTTATTCAATAATGATATAATATAAAACATTATTTTAACTTTAATAATAAAATGATTGTCTAACCTATTAAATAATTCATGTGCTAATTAAATATTATATTAAATGGAAAATAATTATGGTAATAAAATGGTGATTACATATGATTTTGAATTTTATAACAGCATAATATATAAATTTATATTAAGTATAATTAGAAATCTTCAATATTAGGTCGACAATTAAAAACTATAAAATCTGCATCAACTATGTCCATACTAATCTTTCCCCAAAAGGGAATGAGGGTAACTTGGCATGACCTCTGATTGATGAAATCAGACTGGCTCTCTCTGATCACTTCTTCCCTTTCTAGATGTTTACCAACCATCTCTTTAATGATCGATGCACTTGGGGATTTCCCAGGAATATGGCTGAAGTTCCCTGGCCTATAACTTGAATCTCCAGTACTCTTTTCTTTTGGGGAGATTGGACCATGTGCCTTTCTCCAAGCTGAAGCTACTCCTCCCATTTTTCACGATCTTTCAAATCTTACTGTTGGTGGCTCAGGGATCGCCTTTGTGGACACAGTGAAGGAAGTCATCTGGGCTGGGTTGCTGGAATCAAGGGTGCTTCCATCCTCCTCTCTTACTGCCTCCTCACTCATGTGAAGCATCCGTTCCCTGTTAGTCCCAGAATAAAGATCATTCTGCTTAGCAGAGAAAACAGAAAAATAATCAGAGTGAGCCTTCTCTCTGTTGGCAGTCCTCATGATGCCATGTGCCTCTAAGCAAAGGTCCTCTTCCTTCCTGAACCTTCTTTTTCTCCTAATATAGCTTTCCCTCCCCATCTCTCTCCTCAATAGCTTCAACTTGTCTTGAGTTTTAGCACTCCTAAAACTATTTTTAAAGGATCCTGCTACAGTCCTCTTCATCTTCTAACACAGGCTTTGCTTTCCTTGTCCATGTATTGATTTTTTTTCATCGAAATTGGTTAGTGAGCTCCCTGTCCAGCCTTTTAAACAAATCCCACTCTTCTTCCTTAATAGAATTGTTTACCTTTGGACCCTCCAAAGTTTCATTCTTGATGATCAACTTTGAAAGACTTGGGAACTCCAATGGCCCCAATGACCAAGCCTCCTCCTGAAAGAGAAGGGATGGGCTTGGGGTGCAGATTAAACCACGTGTTCTCGGACATGGCTAATACAGGAATGTCTTTTGCTCCACTCTAGATGTTTGTAATAGGATTTTTTAACATTTACTTTCTCACTGGGTCAGGAGGAGGAAGAGATCATATATCGGAAAAGAAATCATATTTCATTAAAAAGCATAGTGTTTTCACTCCTGAGCATCTCCCATACCTCTTGGGCTCACCCCCCCTGAAGCATTTTACTCCATGGGATTTTACCCATCTTTCATCTGAGCTCTTCGAAATCTGCTTCCCCCAAATCAGGATTTGTGTTCTTCCCTATTACAAACTCTAGGTGGAAGTACTCACTTTCTGATACTGGCCTGGAACCAGGAAGATTCACTTTCCTGAGTTCAAATCTGGCCTTAGACATTGGCTGGGTGATCCGTGGCAAGTCACTTCACTGTGTTTGCCTCAGTTTCCTCCTGTGTCAAATGAGCTGGAGAAGGAAGAGGTGAACCACTCCAGTGTCTTTACCAAGGGAATCCCAAATGGGGATCATGAAGAATTGGACAGGACAGAACAAATGACTGTGACAACTTTCCTTCACCCCTGGGGTTTCCATCATTTCTATGCCAGCCACCAGGTCCTCTCTGTTAGTGAGAATCGAGTCCAGAAGAGAATGTTCTCTTGTTATGTATTATGATGCTGACTACTGTGGCCTTCACTGCCAGAAGGCCCGGGTTGTTGCCCTTCACCTCTCCCTCAGGGTTCTCAGGTCTTCCTAAGAGGGGTTGCAGCATCTCGGTTCTCTCTTTTGTCTCTAATCCCCATTGGTGGTGTTTCTGAGTTGGTAGGGGTGTGGGCTCCCTGAATTCCATTTCCACTAACAACAATCAGATTAGCTTTTACAAAGAAATCTTTATTTCCAAATATTATCATAAACACCCAAACTTGTTGCCCACCATAATCTTAATCTGTCCCTCTATACCATCTCTGTCTCTAGGGCGGAGAAGGCGATTATAATGTTCACAGCTTAACTCAGTTCCTACAGCACCCAACTGTAAATTCCATGCCCAAAGCTCCCCTGGGACTTGAATCTCAAGAAACACCCTGGTTTCCGGCGTGGGGGATGGCTGCCGGGGACGTACTGCCTGGAATCCCAGCTCCAAGGTCACCATGACTTAAACTGCAGGGACTCGTGAGGACTATTGTCTATGCCCAGAAGTTGCAGATAAATAAAGCAGAGGAAAAACAAACACCCCCTCAGACCCATTTCTCAGGGCCATGAGGTCTAAAAAGAGATATGGGGCAAAGAAGCCCTTCCTCCCCTTACTGGTTCAGCTTCTTGCTGCCCATCCTGTGAGTGAAAGAAATGTGTATGATTGTTACCGTCTAGCGCAATCGGAAAAGGATAGGAAACAGGAAAGCAAGCAAGACCGTCCTTATCTTACAGTTTGAAAAGTCTTATCTTCCTGTGGTCTCCTGGTCAATCACAATTATTCTTAGATACAAAGTTTTGCAGATTAGACAAAACAAGAAACATTTCAAGATTTCCCAAACACTTCTGCTTTCTTAGTTTTAGCCTTGCAGGGATTTTTTCACCCATCAGCAAAAGAAAAGACCAAAGATAAAGAAAACTGGCTTCTTGTCTATACTGTATAGAACCTTGGTCCACACTGAGCTGGGCCCTAGGGAGTCGGGACCTGAGCTCACTTCTTTCTCAGATGGGGCAACTGTCCTGGGTGGAAACTCTTCCATGATTCTCTCAGTGAATTAGGTCCTTCCACTGAGAGCTGGAGTTGGAAAAGTAGCCCTTTCTAAACAGGGCACATTTGCATTCTCAGGGAGGCCCTGAAGCAGAGATGGTCCCCATGGAGGTCCAGTAATTTCTACTGGGTCCTTATTCCAAAGAGCACTCAACATTTCCCCATGGATCCTTGCAAACTATGCGGAATTGCAAACGTCATCCATCAGGACAAGAAGACAAGTAGGCTCAGTTAGAGAAGCAGTAAAGAACGTGGGCTGCCTGTGCATTGTAAACTCAGGCTTTCTCACCCTAAGAAGTTGGAGGGCATTTTGCTTTCCCAAAAGGCAAGCAATCTCCATCTGTTCAGTGCAGAAAAAACTATATGGATCCTTTCCACTAGCCAGGAACAATCTAATGATTCCACTAAATATCATAATATTGGACCCTTTTCAGCATTCAGTAATATAGTACAAAAAGCACTATGTTCGTACTCTACAAGATTCAAAAATACAAAAGGGATTCATGTTAAATAGTTAAGCAATCAATACCGGAAAAATTGCCGCATGATACAAACAGAACTGACTGGGGAAGGAAAACACTCTAGAAAAACAAATCAACTGTCTACAGCCGAATGTATTTACTTATTTATTGGGGTGTAGGGATGGCGATTTCTCTGGGATCACTCAGTCTACAGTACCTAGAACAGAAGTCCCAGGCAGATAATCTCTCCAGGGGTCCTCACAGAAGTGAAGGGCCCAATCAATCCTGTGTATTGGTTCCAAGGCAGAAAGTGAGGGCTTGAAAAAAGAGGGTTTGGGGAATCTAAGTTTTCTGTCATTGTCTCCAACCCTCACTGTTGTGTTCCCTGTACTGTAGGGATATGGAGTCCCCAGAACTACAAATTCATTTATCCACTAACAGTCAGATTAGTTTTTACAAAAGAATATTCATTTCAAAGAAAAATCACAAATATACAAACTTATTGCCCAGCATGTGGGGCTTAATCCCCTTCTCCACACCATTTCAGTGTCTAAGGAGGGAACCATGGATTTCGATTCATAGCTTAACTCATTTCCTATAGCACACAGTCCCAGATTCCAAGGCCAAACCCCAACTTGGGCTCCATTGCCAGGTATCCTGGTTTCTCAGTGCTTCCCTGAAGGGCTAGCTGGTAGAAACATTTCACTTGGAAACTTGGGTCCCTAGTCCCTAATTCCCAGGACTAGTGGGGATTACTGGCTGCACTCAGAAACTAAGGACAAATAGAACAGAAACAAACACCCCTGGACACATTTCTCAGGGCAACTAGGCCTAAAAATAGGGATGGAATAAAGAATTCCTTTCCACTTCCTGGTTCAGTTTATAGAGTCCTCATGCATGATCTTCACCCTCTGGCCCTGCAGGAAAGGCAGCAAGGCTGTCCCAGTTTGTCAATTTGAAAGACGTATCTTATTTGGCTTCAGAGCCAATCGAAGAAGCTTTTACCATCCATGTGATAGGGAAATACAGAGAAACAGGGTGCTTCCATGTTGGATCATGAGCTGGGCATGCTTTGAAGGAGCCCATTACAGTAGGATGAAATTATCACTAAAGCAAGTCAAGAAGTTATTAACTGTCCTGCTTTTGGCAGATTGGGAGACATCTAGCCAATGCCTGGATAACTGAAAATCCCCATTAGTGCTATATCATGTTTCTGTTTGGAGCTTGTGATCTATTTCGCAAACTCCTCATCTATCTCCTCATTCTGTCCCGGTGGTCTACAGTACATTTTGATGACAAAATCTCTTCTGTTTTTTCTCTCTTTTGACCTTCACAAATATACTCAAGGTCTTGCTTGACCTCTCTGTTCCTGGATTTCCTCACATAAGCATACCTTCTTAATATTTAATTCTATCCCAAACCCATCCCCTTTTGCCTATCCTGCTTCTTTTGAATAAAGTAAATCCAAGCAGACTTATATTCTGGATTGTCACGAGTTTTCATCCCACTGGTCCTCAGTGAAACCTGTGTGGCCACTTGATTTAAGACATCTAGTTCCTTTCACTTGTTAGTTAAACTTGGGACAGTTGTTTATAGATATGATTTTACTACCTGCCCCTATCTTGGATTCTGTCTCTCCTGAACTCCCATGTGCCTCCACTGCCATTCATTACCCTTTGTTGTAATTACTCTGTGTGAGGGAGAGAGACAGAGAGAGGAAAGAAATGGAGACAGAGGCAGGCAAAGAGACAAAGAAAGAGAGACAAATGGTGATAGATAGAGACAGACAGAGACAGAGACACCCATCATCTTTAGTTTAAACCTCTTTGTTTATCTAATATAGTGGCTGCCTCATTGACCATTTCACTCAGTCTCTAGGGCTGATCAATGCCTCTAAACTAGGTTCACTATTTGACTTATGAATAGGAATCGTAGGTACCCTAATCTATTGGCTCCTCCCTACAAACCTGGCTATCTTAGGGACAGCTGCACCTCCAGAAAGAGAACTGATGAGCTCTGAGTGCAAATCAAAGTGCAATTTTCTCACTTTCTTTATTTTTCAGAAAATAGAGCTAATATGGAAATGTTTTGCCTGATTTCATATGTATAATTAATACATTGTTTGCTTTCTTAAGGGGTGGAGCACAGGAGGAAGGAAGAGAATTTGGAACTCAAAATGAAAAAAAAAGAATGTTAAAATAAAATAAGAGACTAAAATGTTTCTAAATTAAAAAAAAACTATTTCATTATATTCATTTGCCATGATTTATTTTGTCCCAATGAATAGATACCCCCTCTGTTCCCATTTATATTGTACCACCAAAATGACAGGTATGAGTTTTTAAGAGCCTTCTGGTAATGTCACTTGTGCCCAAAATAAATCACCAGCAGTGTATAGTTGTCTTGGCAAGGACCCTGGTATTTGTCAGATAGATACCCTGAAAAGACACCAGACCCCTCTGTTGTTAGGTGGGCAAATAACTGGCTTGATACTTTTTTAAGGCACTGGAAGTCCTTTCAGTGAGGGAGAGCTGATTACAAAATGGAAAGTGAGAGACGGTGGTCTATCTCTCTTTCATTTTCTCTTTCTCTGCTTCTCTTTCTATCTTTCTTTCTCTCTCACTTTCTCTCTGCCTCTCTCTCCCTTTTTCTATTTCTATCTCTGTCTCACTTTCTCTGTCTTTGTCTTTCTCTCCTTATCTTTCTGTCTGTCTCTTTTTCTCTGTCTCTCTTTCTCGCTGTCTCTTTCTCTTTTTTCTGTCTCTCTCCTTCTGTCTTTCTCTCTGTCTCTGTCTGTCTCTCTCTCCCTCTGTGTCTGTCTCACATGCAATGTGCTTGTGAATGTGCACAAGCATAAATTACCCTGGAGGAACAAGACAGGTAAGAGTGAAGATTCGAATCCCATTGTCCCAACTAGTACTGATTTGGGGGTCTTTCCTCCTCTTTCTCTTTCCTTTTAAAGGGAGAGATTGGGTCAAAGAGAAGAAACCTGAGCTAGGAGGTAATATGATGGAGTGGAAGGAGAGCTGGCCTCAGAGTCAGGAAGACCCAGGTTCAAGTTCTGATTCCAGCACATAATAACCTCACATACTCTAAGACTAAAGTAGCAGAGAAGTTGGCAGCCTGTATTGGCCTAGAGAGTTTCCTCACCTAAAAGTTCCCTATGCCAATGAAATCATAGGTTTAGATAGCTAAATGGATAGAACAAGGGGCCTAGAGTCATGAAAACTTGAGTTCAAGGCAAGCCTCTGAAACTTACTGGCTACATGACCCTGGGCACTGAACTTGGTCACTTAACTGGGCAAGATTGTCTCAGTTTCCTCAGCTGTGAAATGGGAATAACAGCATCTACCTCCCAGAATTGTTGTGAAGATCAAAAGAGATATTTGGGAAATCCCTAACACAGGGTCTGGCATTTAGTAAGTATGATATACATGCTTATTCCTTCCCCCTTTCCTCTATTTCAAGAATGGAGGGAAACGTGAATCCAATAATTTAACCATGAATGTGAGTAGGATGGACTTATTCATAAATTGGGAAAAGGTGGCAAAGTGGATAAGAAAGCAAAACTGGACAATTAGTTGTTTACAAGAGAAATTTAAAACAAAAATTTTAAATTTGTCTGCTTTAAAATTGTCCTTATTGTTATTTCAGTTACACTCTCCATCCAGATTTCTAAAGGAAAAGCTACATAAGTTACAGGAGGAAATAGATGATAAAATGTTACTACCTTAACCTTCCCTCTCAGAAGCAGATAAATCCACCCCCCCAAAAAAAATAAACAAGAAAGAAGATAAAGAGGCTAATTGAAGTTTAAAAAAATTGGGTATGATAGAGCTCTGGAGAAAACTGAATTAGAACAGACAGAAATACATCTTTTTCTTAGCAGTACATGGCACTTTCTCAAAAACTGACTACATAATAGGGCATAAAAATTTCACACCCAAATGTAGGAAAGCAGAAATATTAAATGCATACTTTTCAGACCATAAGACAATAAAAATTACATTCAACAAAAGGCAGCAGAAAGAAAGACTTAAAATTAATTGGAAACTAAATAATCTTACCCTGAAGAATGATGGGACCAAAGAACAAATCATAGAAACAGTCAACAATTTCATCAAAGAAAATGACAATGAGGGGGCAATATATCAAAATTTGTGGGATGCAGTGAAAGCAACACTTAGGGGAAAATGTATAACTATAAATGCTTACATCAAAAAAAGAGAGAAAAAAGCACTAGAAGAACAAATTAAAAATCCCCAATTAAATGCCAAGTTGGAAATCCTGAAAATTAAGGGAGTGGTTAATAAAATTGAATGTAAGAATTGAACTAACAAATAAGACAAAGAGGTAGTTTTATGAAAAAATAAATTAAACAGAGAAACCATTGGTTAATTTGATTAAAAAAAGAAAGAGAAAACCAAATTACCAATATCAAAAATGGGAAAAGGTGAAATTACTACAAATGAAGAAGAAATTTAAGTAATTATTGGTAGTTATTTTGCCCAACTATATGCTAATAAACCTGACCATCTTAATGGAATATATAAATACTTACAAAAATATAAACTACACAGATTAGCAAAAGAAGAAATAGAATAATTTAACAATCCCATCACAGATAAAGAAATTGAATAAGCCATGAAAGAGTTCCCAAAGAAAAATAGGTTTTATACCAAGAATGCAGAGCTGATTCAATATTAGGAAACTCATCTGCATAATTGAACAGATCAATAAAAACCCAGCAGAAACCATGTGATTATTTCAATAGATGTAGAAAAAGCATTTGGCAAAATACAATACCCATTCCTTATAAAAACAATAGAAACATTGGAATAAAGGGAACTTTTCTCAAAATAAATGATTTCTATATAAAACAATGAGCAATTATTATCCATAATGGGGAAAACTAAGACCCTTCCCTATAAAATCAGGGGTAAAGCAAGGATTTTCATTATTACCACTATTATTTAATATTGTACTAGAAATGGTCACTATAACTATAAGAGCAGAAAAAGAAATCAAAGAAATTAGAATAGGCAATGAAAAAACAAAGTATCACTCTGTAGATTACATGATGACATACTTAGAGAACCCTAGAGAATCAATCAAAGAACTAATAGAAATAATTAACAACTTCAGCAAATCATCAGCATTTCCATTTACCACCAACAAAATCCAATAGCAAGAGATAGAAAAAGGAAATTCCATTCAAAATAATTCTAGACAATATAGAATATCTGGAAGGCATATCTACCAAAACAAACCCAGTAACCACATGAACACAAATACAAAAAAAATCTTCACACAAATAAAGTTAGACCTAAACAATTAGGAAAATATTCATTGCTCAAAGGACAAGCCAATATGGTGAAAATCACAATCCTACCTAAATTAATTTACCTATTCAGTGCTGTATCAATCGAACTACTCAAAAATTATTTTATAGAACTAGAAAAAGTAACAACAAAGTTCATCTGGAAGAACAAAAGGCCAAGAATATCAAGGGAATTAGTGAAAAAAATATGAAGGAAGAAGGCCTGGCTATACCAGATCTCAAACTATACTAGAAAGCAGTAATCATCAAAACAACTTGATATGGGTTAAGAATTAGAGTGGTGCATCAGTGGAAGAGATTAGGTAATCAACACATGGCATTTAATGTCTATACCAACTTAGTGTTGGACAGACCCAAAGATTGAAGCCTTTGGGGAACTCGCTCTGACAAAAACTTCTGGAAAACTAGACAATAGTATGCCAAAGATTAGGCATGGACCAACGTCTTACACCACACACCAAGATAAATGGATACTTGACCTAGAAGTAAAGGGTACCACCATAAACAAATTAGAGGAAAATGGAAAAGTTTACCTGTCAGACTTATGGATAAGAGTTCATAAGAACTTGTGAACAAAAAAAGACAGAGAACATTGCAAAAAATGAAATAGATAATTTTGATTACATTAAATTAAAAAGGGTTTGCACAAATAAAAGCAATGGAATTAACATTAGAAGGGAAACCCCAAATATGGGGGAAATTTGCAAGTATTTTTGACAAAAGTCTTATTTCTCAAATATCTAGAGAACTAGGTCAAATTATAAGAATACAAAGCCTCCCCCAACTTAAAAGTGGTCAAAGGATATGAACAGGCAGTTCTTAGAAGAGGAAATTAAAACTATCCATATGAAAAATGCTCCATATCTCTGTTGACTAGAGAAGTGCAAATTAAAACATGATAGTGACAGGATTTGACCAGTAATATCCTGCTGGTTTCTGGAGGTCCTATGAGGGTCCTGCTAAGTCCTCATTGGGGTAAGGAGATGATGAGGATCATAAGAAAGACAGACAAATCCAAAGGGCCAAAGATGCTGATGGCAACCAATGGCTATTGTATTGAGGGGAGTGATGATATTTATAGGCATCTGGGTTGCTACCCAAACATAACCATCCACATGGTAACATGCAACGTTTGCATAGTAACAGATAATCATTAACAGAGAGTCTTGGGGGGAACAATGCATCCTGTCACAGTACTGATCTATTGGGTACAATCTTGTTCTGTGATTGGAGGATTTGGAGTATCCATAAGATACATGAAAACATACACAAGATGATGTTTTCTTCTAGGTCATTTCTAGGACATTCAGGTATATTCAGTGTATTATGTATCCTTTACTCAGGGGCCCTATGCTTGGGGGCTCTATCAAAAACAACTCTGGGATAATCTCTTATATCTATCAGATTTGCTAATACAACCAAAAGAGGAAAATGATACATGTTGGAGGGGATGTGGGAACATTGGGACAGTCATACATAGTTGGTGGAACTGTGAACTGATATAACCAATATGGCTCAATGAGCCACAAAAGTATGCATACCCTTTGACTCAGCAATACCACTACTAGGTCTGTAGAGAGCAGAGTTCAGAGATAAGGGGAAAGGACCTACCTGTCCCCCCCACCCCCAATTTAGCAGCTCTTTTTAGAGTGGCAAAGGATTGGAAATTGAGGGGTTGTCCATCACTTGGGGAATGGATGAACAAGTGTGGTGTACAGTTGTAATGAAATACTATTATGCTATAAGAAATAATGAATGGGATAATTAAAAAACCTAGAAAGACTTAGATGAATGGTTGCAAAGTGAAGCAAAACCAGGAGATCAATGTATACAGTAACAGAAATATTATAAGATGATCAACTGTGAATGACGGTTAATATCAGCAAAGCATTTCTCCAAGGCACTCATGATGAAAATGCTCTCCGCAGTCAAAGAAGGAACTGTTGGCATCTGAGTGCACATAAAAGCATGTCATCTTCCACTACATGTCCTTCCTGCGATCTCTACTGTAGGTATGATAGGTCTTCTCATGACATGAGCAATATGGATCACAAGAAAGTATGAATATTACCTATTTCAGACCATTCATTGCCTTGGGGCAGGAGAGCAGGGAAGGAGAAAATCTGAATTTTAAAATGTCAGAAAGTGTTTCTGCATGTAACAGAAAAAAGGTGCTTAAAATGAAAATAAATTAAAATTATTATCCTCCAGTCGAATCCAAAAAAAGTCAAGGTAGCAATCATGATCCTAGTCATGGGGACACACAGGCAAAGAAGGAGAGAAATAGGGGAGCTTCTAGGGGGCTCAGTGGATGGAGAGCCAGGCCTATAGATGGCAGGTCCTGGGACACTTCTAGTTGAATGACCCTGGCCAAGTCACTTTGCCCCAGTGGCCTAGCCCTTAACACTCTTGTGCCTTGGAACTAATTCTAAGAAGTTAGGGGGTTTCGTTTTTCAACAGAAGAGAAATGATCTCAAAATGACCACTTGAAGGAAATTCTGACTAGACTACAAGGAGCTCGGTGTGCCCCTTTGAGATCTAGAAACATCTTGAAAGAAACAAAGACCAGAGATAATATTAGAAACTTTTGAGAAGATGGAACTTTAGTGATCACTAAATAGGGACCATAGCGAATAGCCTTTGCAGGCACGTTAGAGTTAGCCGCAGATGTGGAGGGGGCCCTTTCCTTGACTGGCTGATAAGAATTTTGTTTCTAATCTAAATTCATCGTCCCTCCTTGCCACTCTATCTATGAGCTGTGCAGAGGCAAAGGAACACTCTGTTAAGAATCCCTATTCTAGAATATAACAATGAGACAACACAATCAAAAGTTCTGGGCGGTTAACTAAAGAGCAGGATTTTGTTAGTGGCAGAAGTGGGAGAACGTTGTCCGGCTCCTTTCCAGCCTTCTTCATGCAGGCCGAGCCCTGGAATTGGCAGAGAACAAGAAAGGCATGGGGGTGGGGGCAACTAAAGCAATGTCCATCGTCACAGGTATGCCCAACTCCTTGGCGATTTGAGCACGGGGAGCCCTGAGAATACTGCTGGAAGCAGGGGCAATGACTAACAAGCAAGCAATGAATTGGAAGCAAGTTGGGTCATACTGTGTGCTAGGGGCTGGGAAGACGATGTCAGAAACATGAAGCAATCCCTGCTCCTGAGGAGGTGTTAGACGAGGCGTAGCCAAGGATGCTCGGGGTTTCATTTATTCCAACATAGCTGAGATATTGACAAGCACTCGAGTATACCATTTTGAGCATACCAAAAATTTCTGGTTTCTTCCATAAGAAACAATAAGAATGTAGAAAATGGCACAGCTTCACCATCTCGTAACTTCTTTTTTTTAATGACTCATACCTTCTGTCATAGAATCAATCCTAAATATCAGTTCCAAGGCACAAGGACAGTAATGGCTAGGCAATGGGGATTAAGTGACTTGCCCAGGGTCACCCAACTATGAAGTGTCTGAGGTTAGATTTGAACCCAGGCCTGACCTCTCTCCTGAGCTCCAGTCTCACGTTTCTAACTTCCTGTTGGACATCTGGAACTGCACATTCTGGAGACATCTTAGACATGAACATGTCCCAAACTGAATTCGTCATCTCTTCCCCCTAAACCTCCCTTTTCTCTAACTCCGCCATTCCTGTTGAAGGCACCACCTCTGGGCCCACAACCTAAGTGTCATCTTCTCTTCTCTTCTTCATCCTTTCATCCTACCACCCCCGTTATCCAATCAGTTGCCAAATTCTGTTGATTCTTCCTTGGCATGCTCTCTTCTCTCCTCTGCCACTGCCACCACCTTTGTGCCATCCTCCATCAAAACTTCTGGTTGAGCTCTCCAACTCAAGTCTTTCCCCACTCTAGTCCACAGCCCGCTCTTACCCCTCATGTGCCCCCTCTGAGCTCATTTCCAATTTTTCAGGTAAGCAGCTTGCTTGTCCATAGTTGTTTGAATGTTCTCTCTCTCCTTTAGATTGTGAGCTCCTTAAAGGCAGGAACTGTCTCTGCCTATCTCTGTAGACTCACCATTAACATAGTGCCTAGCACAAAACAGGTGCTCAATAAAGTTAGATGATTGATTTAACTTGAACTCGACAGTCTCTTTCCTTATCCATAACATGAGCTAAAAATCCCTTTGGCTCTTACGTTCTGTGAAAATAGGGAGCTGCTGGGGGATGCATTAGGTACCATGTGTGGGTAACCCCAGAAAAGCTATCCCTTGTCATATGACTCTCTGAATGATTTGACTCCATTCTCAAGCCGCCACCAGTGTGTGGACTTTTACCATATACGCAGGGGATACGCTGATTTGAAGCTAAAGCCATTTCATCAAACTACACAGCAAATAGTAACAGAACACCCATCGGGCACAAGTTATCTTGCCACCATTGGGAGAGGGTACACATGCAGAGGAAATATGGGCCCAGAAAATACATAGGGAGGGCACACATATTTTCAAGCCATTTAGCCAAGGAACCAGGCGGATTGGGCATGTCAATGTAGCTCTACTTGCTTCCTGCTCTTTTGCTTTCATCCCCAGGAGTAGCTGACATCTGCCCAATTATAACAACACAGGTAAGTGTTCCCCTGGGCCCAAACAGCACCCTATCACCTGGAAGGCTAAATCTGCTCCATTTCTCTTGCTTAAGAACTGGAATTCATGTCAAAGTTTGCAGGTAGCTAAGCTGTGTGAGGCATCAGGAAGGCCTTGAGGAATAGTCTGCTTGGCACAGCTTAATAAATGTTGGTTCACTTGTCAACCTGACTAGACAATCTGGGAAGAGGAGGGAAGAACATGACATTTCTATGCCTCTCCCTCTTAACCAATTCTACCATTCAAGATCATTATTACAAATTGGACCCATACAAATTGGGAACTACAGAACCCTGTTCCTGTCTCCAGCCTGCAGAAGGGCTTGGTCAACTGTCCAGAACATCCTTTAGTGAACATTCTTTGGACACAAGTCTTGTGTGATTGGGTGTGTTTTCTCCATTTCCTTTGCCTTAATGTGGATGCTGACTTACCATTTAGTCCTGCACTGGGAGAAGTTTTTGCTGATGAATGTAGGCACTGAAGTAGGTAGGAGAAACTTTGAGGAGACTTGACTAAAATGGCACTCCCCAAAAAACTACTGGCACACGGGCAGCCCTCAGTGTGCTATAGGGAGTCAGTGATCCTCCTAACTAAGGAGTTCGTGATAAAGTTGGAAAGTTCTCACTTCTATACATTCAATGATCAAGAAGAGCAGCTTGGCTGGGGTAGAAGGAGATAAGGATGGGAAAATAGCTTCTACATGAAGGCTGACTTGAAGGATGACTTCAGACTTTATCTCACAGGTAATAGAGAAATGCTGACCAAGGCTTTGTAAAGCTGTGGAAGGTCTTGAAAGCAAAGGCCAGGGTAGGCTGATAGGCCTTTGGAGGGGTACAGCTATCAAATAGGCAAGAACCAGAGCTCCCCTGTTCCTTCAAGAAAGCATTCACACAAGTTATTGTTTCAATGATTTACTCTTTGATTCACTCATAATCGAGGATGAAGTCTCCTTTTAGGTCTGTAGCTTTTGCTTGGGTTCCTTATTAATTACCTAATTAATTAATTATTTGTGTTATTAATTGTGTTATAGTGTATTAATTGTGTTATAGTCCATAAAGGATTTTTAAAATATTTCACCATTTTTTACATTTATTTATAATTTCTCTGTGCCACCACATAGGCTTTACTTTTGCAATGCTACCATATAATGCTGAGAATTATGTATATTCTGTAATATTCCTACAGTGAAATTTCAGGTCTTTCAAATAGGATTTCTGGCATTCTGTTCAGTTCTGTCTTTTGCTTTTGCTTATCTCTCTATAAGAGAGAAATATTATAGTCACATATTATTATTGTGCTACTATCTTTATCTTCTTACAATTCAACTAACTATTGTTTTATGAATATTGATGCTATGCCATTTGTACATATGTTTAGCATCGTTATCAATTCATTGTCTAAGGATCCTTTAAGCAAAATGTCGTTTGCATGACTATCTTGACTTTGTGAGTTTTTATTTTTGCTTCCTACTTCTGATTTCCAGAATTATCTGATGCGTCTTTGTAAATTTTGTTCCAGCCTCTCATTTTTTATCTGTTAGATGTGTTTCACATATGCAGGAAATTGTTGGGTTTTATTTTCTCATTCATTCTGCTATGTTTTAAAAAAAATTTTTATCTGTTTAATCTTCTCACATTCAATATTATGACTGTGATATTTTGGGTTCCCCATTTAAGTAAATGCTTTATCCTTTCAATTCATTTTGCCTACAGTACTTTGATAAATCGATTCCCTTTGTCTCTCTCCCATTCCTGCTTATATCCTACCCCCAGTTCCTTGACTTTAAATTGTCATTTTTTTTTCTTTCAGTCTTTTATCAGCTACCTCTTTTGGCCTTTCTTCCTCCACTGCCCAGAATTGTGTCCTTCAAAGTCTTCCCTGCCCCTCTATTGCTATATCTTTTCACTTAAATAATATTTTTATGACTCCTTTTTATAAAAAAGTTAATCTACTTTTAATATTTTATTTATTTTTATTAATATTATTTTATTTACTCTATGATATATGAATATAATATAATGTTTATATCGTGTTTGAAATATTTATTTATAATATAAATTAATATTTTATTTATTTATATTTTTGATATTCTCTTCTAGTTAATTCTCCCATTTATACATAAATATTTTTGTTCCTTCTTCATTCTTCCAATATAAGATAGACACATTTTACTAATTATTTTATTTTACTTGACATTGGAGGAGGCTTCTACTGTGTCTCAGTGATAGAATACTTATTCCTGAAGGAGGTGGCATGATGAGGGGCAAATTGCTTTTCAACTTGAAGCCTGCGACCCTCACTCTTAACTTACCATGATCATACCAGGATCATTCATTGTTCTCTCTCTGTCTCTCTTTTTTAAAAGCCGTATCTTCCATCTGAGAATCAATATTGTGTATTGGTTCCAAGGGAAGGGCTAGACAATGGGGGTGAAGTGACCTGCCCAGGGTCACAAAGCTAGGAAGTGTCTGAGGGCAGATTTGAACCCAGGGCCTCCAATCTTTAGGCCTGGCTCTTAATCCACTGAGCCACCAAGCTGCCCCTACTGATTGGTCTCAAGGCCGAGTTATTCTATCTCTGGAAATACATTCCCTTCCCCACACCCAGGATCCCTTAGTTTTGGCTGTCCTTAGGGACTCATGCATCCCCTCTTTGGGTGGGACATTGACCTGGAAAGCACAATCATTACTCGGAGAAGGTGGTCTTATGAAATCCATTATAATATCCCCACACATGGTCACCTATTATGCAACCTGGGTCTCCCCCCAACAGCCAATGATCACTGAAAACATTCTTTAATTGCATCCTTTCATTTCCCTTTGTAGGGCAAAATTCTCCTCCTTGTCCCTCCCTTTCTTCGCTTGAATCCTCTCCTCCCCCAGCTCCATTCTTGTGGAAAGACTGAAACATGTACTACTGTCTTCTCTAGCTGAGGGAACACTGTCTTCTCCCCTCTTCTCTGTCTCCCGGCTCGGCTCCGATGACTCTCCATTGGGCCATTTCTCACCCAGGCTCCCCCCACCCCCATGATCGATCCACTTCTGGGAGAGTATGAAATGTGCTCCTTTGAATACCGATCAAACTCTTTCCTCCCAAAACTGCACCCCAAGACAGAAGGTTTCAAAGTTGCTAGTTCTGGCTACAGCTGGTCTAAGAGGTAAGGAGAGGTTGGAGATAATGAAGCATTTCCGTTCGTTACTTCATGAGACTTTTACCTTGTGTAATGTTTCCACTTTATCTCATGGATTGGGCTTTAGTTGCTATAAATTGGGTACTCGTTTCCTTCTTTGGAATCTATTTAGGGTGGAAAGTTTTGCAGAAAAATGATTTCTTACCTAGGCCCCACATGCTTTTCATTGGTAAATGTGTCCCACAATTCATTTGTCCAACAAGTCCCAACAGTGCTCCTACTTCCGGCCAGGCTGCTATCCGACTCTCTGGACAACTGGCCCTTTAGAGCTTGGGAGCTACATTGTTCTAACTGGTGTTACACTAGCCATGCTTCTCAATCCCAACAGTCTTCTTGCCATCTTCCTTGTCCTCCTGGTTCCACCATTCACAAGTTAGCTAGAAATCTCCATCCACTTGGGAATGGATAACTCTGGGAGGTTCTGGTCCTCCCCCTTTGTGGGTATTTTCCCTTGCATGTAGGTAGATTGTGACTCTCAGCAGCATAGATGCTTTGGCCCGAACCCAAACTGAGATCACATCAAAATGATTAGCCCAATATTTGCCTTTTGTAGTAAAGCCCAGTGTGGACAAGTTCAGGCTAGGTAGAATGGCTTGTCTCAAGTAAACAGCACCAACAAACTTACAGCACTAACATAATATAATGGACAATCAGGAAAAACATGTGATTTGGGGGCAGCTAGGTGGTTCTGTGAATAGAGTGCCAGGCCTAGAGAGGGGAGGTACTGGGTTCAAGTCTGGCCCATCACATCTGGCACACATCAGACACATCCTCTCTGTGTGACCCTGGGCAAGTCACTTAACCACCCTTTGCCTAACTGCTCTTTTGCCTTGGAATTCATATCAAATATCAGTTCTAAGACAAAAGGTAAGGGTTTTTTAAATGTGGTTTTTGCACCCATTAACGAGGTCTTTTCTAATAAATTCCATCTCTTTTCCTTTCTTCCCTTTTTCACCAAATTAGGACAAAAATGTTATAGACAAAAATTATAAAATCCTGTCCTAAAAATAAAATGAAATTTGTATTTTTATGCAACAAAGTAGTATATGAAACTTTGCAAAGAAATGGTTGACAATAAAAAAGAAACTTAAAGCCAGCCACTTTGAAGTTAAAGAGTAAATGTATCCACCTCTAAAAGGCAACGGTTTTTTAAACTGGTATCTGTGCAGGCTGGTTCAATATTAGGGAAGCTTTCAGCATCATGGACCATATTGTGGTTCAGTCTTTTCACTTGTGTCTGACTCTTGGTGACCCCATTTGCAGTTCTCTTGGCAAAGATACTAGAGTGGTTGGCCATTTCCTTCTCCAGATCTTTTTGCAGATGAGGAAACTGAGGCAAATTAGGTGAAGTGACTTGCCCAAGGTCACATAGCTAGGAAGTACCTGAGGCCAGATTTGATCTCAGGAAGATGAGTCTTTGTGTCTGCCAGCCAGGCACCCTAATCACTGTACCACCTAGTTTTCCTGTAATTGACCACATCTACAACAAAAATCATCTGATTATCTCAATAGAGGCAGAAAAAGCATTTGACAAAATACACCACTCATCCTTATTTTTAAAAAAGCACACCGGAAAACAGAGAAATAAAGGGAGTTTTTCTTCAAACAATAAATAGTATCTGTCTAAAACCAAGAGCAAGTACTATCTGTAATGGAGATAAGCTAGAACTTCCCAATGAGATAAGAGGAGAAGCAAAGATGTCCACGAGCACCATTATTGCTTCATAGAAATGCCAGCAATAGGAATTAGGGCAAGAAAAAGAAATTGAAAGACTAATTTACAGGCAATGAAGTAACAAAACTATCCTTTTGTAGATGATATAACAGGATATTTAGAGAATCAACTAAAAATTAGTCAAAGTAACTCACAACTTTAGCAAATTGAGAGGACATAAAGGAAACCCACATAAATCATCAGCATTTCTATATATTACCTAGAAAATGCAGCAGGAAGAGGCAGAAAGAGAAATTCCTTTTATAATGCCTGCAGACAGTATAAAATACTTGGGAATCTCCTTTTCAAGTCACACACAGGAAGGAACTATATGAACACAGTTGTAAAACAATCTTCACACAAATAACTGACTTTATACCTAAATAACTAGAGAAAAATGAATTGCTCATGGAGAGGCCAAGCTAATATAATAAAGATGGTAATACTACCTAAAATGGGGGCAGCTAGGTGATGCAATGGATTCAGAAACAAGAGGTCCTAGGTTCAAATCTGGCCTCAGACACTTCCTAGCTGTGTGACCCTGGGCCAGTCACTTAACCCCCATTGCCTAGCCCTTACTGCTCTTCCACCTTGGAATTAATACTCACTATTGATTTTAAGAGGGAAGGTAAGAGTTTAAAATAAATAAAAATGACAATACTACCTAAATTAGGTGCAGCTAGATAGTACAGTGGATAGAGTTTCAGGCCTTGGAGGCAAAAAGATCTGAGTTCCAATTTGGCCCCAGACATTTACTAGCTGAGTGTCCCTGAACAAGTCACCTAACCCCTATTTGCCTTAGTTTCCTCATCTGTAAAATGGTGACACACTGGAGAAGGAAATGGCCAACCACTCCAGCATCTTTGCCAAGAAAGTCCCATAGACGAGAGTAAATCCTGCTGCCACTGTGCTGTCCTCTTGACTAGCCCTTGCTGCAGTGTCCTAAGACCTCTCTATCTTCCTAAGCTGCTCTGTGCTGCAAAACGACTCTGACTTTCTCTTGCTTTTGCCCCTCAGCTTGGGGCATTTACCACCAAGTTTGGTTCAGTGTTTTATGACCTAAACAGTTTAAATGGCCTAATGTTTAGGTCATTTAGAGCACCTGAGGCAAACTTGCTAAACTCTCTCAGTCTTCCTGACTGTGCTGGCAACCTTAGCATTTTAAACACCAAGATATATCTTTCCTCTCCCAGGTATCACTGAGAAGGGACTCAAAGCAGGACTAGAAAGATGGTCCTTGCTCAAAGGGAATCATTTTGATGGAGTTGGGGAGCAACCGAGACTGTGTGGGGACGAATGGAGGAAATGGATGATGCTCTGCTGGTGATGACTATGTTAGCCCCAGCAGGATACAGGACTGATGGGCCATGTCAATGATCCAGACCTACCACCACTCCACTAATAGTTCAGCCTCTCTCAGGAGGTGAACAGCTCTTCTAGACCTGATTCTGACCAACACTGAGGAACCCATGGGTGACTGGGGGTGGGGGTGAGGAAGGCAAGGGGGGGGAGGTATAATGTCAACTTGGAGTTTGAAGTAGCCAAGGAAGAGGATTCAGTACAGTGAGGGAGACACAGAGCCTAGACTGTGGGAGGGCAGATTTCCAACAGCTATTCTCACTGGCCACTCAATTCTGGGGGCAGGAGATTGTGATGAGGAGGCAAAGGGGGAGTCGGCTACCAAGATGCTAGGCAAGTGCTTGAAGGGCTGGGTTGTAGAAGAGGGATTCAATTGGTTCTTCCCTGCAGAGGGTAGTTACAGGTTGACAGATTTCATCCCCTGGAGGAATTTCTCACTTTCTCCCAATTGGAGCTCTCTAACAATGGAAGGGTTGGATTAGGGAGCTCTTAGTCTGTGTAAACAGAGGGAGAAAGATCCCTCAGACAAGTCACAGTTGGCTGGGCGGAAAGTCGGATTAGAGGACCTCTGAGATCCTTCCCATTTGGAGACTCCTCAACTCGGTTCTACTCGTGCCTGTGCCACTCATTTAAGGTGCGACTTTGGGCAAGTTGCTTCCTCTCCCTGGGCCTCAGTTTCCCTGGGGGAAGTCAGTGTGGAAGGGGGTGGGGCTGAGTCAGTGTGGAATAGTGTAGGGAGGGTTTGGTTTGGGTCCAGAGCCTCTGGGTTTAAATCCTAGCTCTCCTTCCTGTCTGTGGGATACCTGACTTCATTCTTCTAAAGGGAGTTGGGTTAGACTTGTTGGACTCCCAAGGTCCTGCCTGCTCTCAACCTGGGAAGCTGGGAATGGCCACTCTATGGCTGGACCCAGATCGAATCCCTTCTCTCCCCCACCCCCAAATGTGGGGAATGACCACGAGGCTTTCCAAGGCTGTCCTTTCAGTCCTACAGAAAGCCCAGAATCCTGTCTGTGATTGCTCTGGCCATTCCTAGTCTTGGTTTCTCCATCTGTCAGGTGAAGATGGGGGTGGGATGAGCCCCTAGTTCCTAGGAGCCTTTCCAGGGCAGTCCTCAATGGGAGGAGAAAGAGGAGGATGCTACCCTACTATAAGCAATGAAGGAGTGAAGGAGAGAGGGGAGAGAGGAGACCGACAGAGGCAGAGACTGAGGGGGGAGGGCGAAAGAGAGAAAAGAGAAATGAGGGAGGGGGGGTGAGGGGAGAAAGAAGAGAGGGAGAAGGAAGGAGAGGGAGAGGTGAAAGAAGGGAGGGGAAGAGGAGGGAGAAGGGAAGGGGGATGGAGAGGAATAGAAAGAAGGAGGGAGAGGGGAGAGGAGAAAAGAGCTGGGAGAGGGTCAGAGGAAGAAGTAGAGGGAAAAAGGATAAAGGAAGGACGGAGGGAGAGGGAGAAAGAGACAAGAGAAAGAGAGGGAGAGACAGAGAGAAAGAATGCAGGAGTGGGGGAGAGAAAGTCTACCCAGTTATCAGAGATCCTTTGGGGCCCAGGAGGGGGTCCTTCTCCTCCTGCAGCTAGACAATTTCCCCGGGGGGCTGCTTGACTGATTGGGGAAGGACACCCAGGGCAGGGGGTGGGGGTCTCCCCTCTATGGGGTGAAGATAATGTGGGGGTCCTGAGTGGTAGCCCCCAGTTATTTGAGCAGGCCTTGTTCTTTCTCTGGGCCTCTCGTTTTGACAACGGGGGGGGGGGGGAGATGTTGCAGGTGGGGATTCCCAAGTCCCTCCCGGGCCCAGGTTCGTTCCTTAGCTGGGTGCCCTTGGCCCAGTTCCTTCCCCCCTCTGGGCTCCAATGTCCCTCTTGAGCGGGGACTTAAACTGTTTCTGAGTTCCCTTCCTCCTGTGGAACTATCTTCCAGGTCACTCCCCCACCCCCTTGGCTCCCTCCGGAGGCGCCTCCTCCGCGCCTAGGGACCCGGTAGCCCCCTCCCACACCTGTCGCTCCCCCTCGGAAAAAAAAACCGGGAGGGGGGGCCGTGGGCAGGGCCGCCTTCTTAAGGCCAGCCAATGGGACGGCGAGAGGGTGGTGGGGGTCGGAGGAGGAGGAGGAGCCAGGTTAGAGTGGGATGCGGAGCCTCGTGATCTTGCAGGATCCAGCCAATGAAAAGATCTGGGAAGTGAGCGCGCGCTACAGAGCTCAGACAGCTCCTCAGTCTAGCAGTGGGAGCAATTGGAGCAGCAGCGACGATGGCTGATCGGTGGAACGGGTTTGGGGACAGCGACAGCGATCCGGAGGCCTCTGTAGCTAGGAACAGGCAGTGGGAAGAGTTATGGGGAGCAGAGGAGGAGTGGTGCCAGCGGGAGGAAGATGAGGAGGAGGAGGAAGAGGAGGAAGTAGAGGAGAGGGAGGATGAAGACGAGGTTCAGGACTACAGGGAGGACGAGGACGAGGATCAGGACGAGGAGTGGCAGAACTTGCTGCAGGGGGCTTGGGCAAACAACTTGGAGGACGAGGACGAGGACGAGGACGAGGACGAAGACTGGGAGGATGAGGATGGGGGGCAGGTGAAGCTGGAGGAGGAGGAGGAGCAGCAGCACAGGGAGGAGGAGGAGGAGGACTCCCAGCTCTCCCTGGAGGCCCTGCGGGTCCTGGATAGACTGAAGGTGCGGAAGGGGGGGGGGCGGGGGGAGAAGAGACGGGGAGGGGGAGGGGCACGCCCTCACGGCCTGAATGGGGGTGGGGGTTTTTCTCGTGGGGGAGTTTGGAAAGAGCAGGCGGGCGGTGTGGGCGGGGCTGCTGTTGGAGAAGCCTCAGACCCCGGGAGGGCTCTGGCTGTGAGGTGAGGTCGAGGGAGGGAGTTGAGGCCTTTAAATCCAGCACTTTTCGGGATCACTCCTGGCCTTTGGCCTTTCAGCCTTCCCTGCCTCAGTTTACTCCTTCCTTTTTCCATCTATTCCCCTTCTCTTCTTCAACTAAACTCCTTCCCTCTCCTTATCCTCCCCATCCTTCCTTTCTCCTCCCTCTCCCCTTCTTCCCTCCTCTCCATGCCTTTTCCCACCTTCCCCTCTACCTCTTCCCGCCTTTTCTTTCCTCTCCCTTCCCTTCCCCCTCCCTCCTCTTCCTTCCCGCCTTCCCCCCCTTCACGCCTTTCTCCACCGGCCCACCTTCCCCTCCCCCTCTTCCTTTCCTCCTTTTGGCCTCCCCTTTCCTCCTTTCCCTTTTCCTCCTCCTCTCATCTTTCCCCTCCTTCTACACTTTTCCACCTCCTCCTTTCCTTCCCTGCCCCTTCTCTCCCCCTTTCTCTTCCACCCCCCTCCTTCACTCTTCTTCCCCCCACTTTGTCTTCCATTTCTGCCAACTACCATTATCTCTGCCTCCCCTTCCCCCTTCCCCCGCCCAGGTTTAGACTCGCTTTCTACCCTACATATGTCAGTTTCCAAGATTACTTTTGTCCCGCTGTAGAGTAGAGCGGCAGTGGCTGAGAGTTCAATCCCCAGTCACTGACCTGCCCCGTGACCTCCAAGGGCTCCCTAGTACCTCCAGAGTTAGATAGAAAGTAACTTTTACTCTGTCTTCAAACTGGAACTCCACCTCCCCAGCCTAATCTCCGCCTTCTTTCTTCCATACACCCCAGACTCCCTAGAAATAGGTCCCCAAGGTCTCACACCTCTGTCTGTGCTTGCCTTCCTCCTTTCCTTGGTTCCCACTGTTCAACTCCCACTTTTTGTAACTTTCTGTTTCTAAAACATAGGGAGCGCCCAAGCATCCTTCTGAACCCCCAAATGAGGTCTCATTTCCCCTAATTCTTCTCTGTCACAGTTGGCCTTCTATTAGAGTTACCCATGTTCATATCTTAGTCACCTGGAGGCCCAGGACTGTTTCTAACTTTGTCTTCCTATTCCCTGTTGTGCTGTGTCTAATGTCATACCTCTGGAATAATAATAAGTAGCTGTTCAATGAATGAGATAGATTTTACTTAAGAACAAGCCCTTTAAATAACTAAAATTATTAGCCAATGAGTGACCAGGTAGTGGACCGTGGATTAACTGTGGCCCAGTCATTATCCTAAATGCAGGGGATACAAATCTGGAAACTATGGCAGTAACTGGGTACACAAAACATCCATACTGAAGAGATGAGAAATCATCACAGGAAAGACCACCAGCAAGGGGAAGCTGGGGGCAGGAAAGGCCTGACAGAGAAAGCTGGATGTGAACTGAGGCTTACAGGGAGCCAGGGAAGCTGAGGAGGAGTGTATTCTGGGGGCAGCTGGGTAGCTCAGAGGACGGAGTGCCATGCTCAGAGACAGGTGGTCCGAGGTTCAAATTTGACGACCTCAGATTTTTCTTAGCTGTGTGGCCTTAGGCAAGTCACTTAATTCCAACTAAGCCTTACTGATCTCCTGCCTTGGAACTAATACTTGGTCTCAATTCTAAGACAGAAGATAAGGGTTTTTTAACAAGTATATCCTGGTCATGGGGGCAAACACTGCAAAGGCACTGAAATGGAGGGATGGAAAACTTTGTAAGAGGAATAGTAAGAAAGCCAGTGTTGTTGAATCCTTGAGAATGTTTGTAATGGGGTGTAAAGTGTAAGAACTCTGGGAAGGGGGAAAAGGGGCCAAGTGGCTGTTTTTCAGTTGTGTCTGACTCTTTGTTTCTCCATGGACCATACCATCCAGGGGATTTTCTTGGCAGAGATCCTGGAGTAGTTTGCCATTTCCTTTTCCAGCTCATTTTATGGATGAGGAAACTGAGGCAAACTGGGTTAATGATATGCCAGGGGGACACAGAGTAAGTGTCCATGCCTGGATTTGAACTCGGGTCTCCCTGACTCCAGGCCCAGTGCTCTATCTATGGCAGAATCACTTGGTTGCCAAACAGAGCATCTTATACATGATCCAGGAGGCATTTGAGAGCTGGTGGAATTTATTGAGTGTATATTGGGGGGGGGGGGGACTTGGACAGACCTAAAAATTATTTTGGCAACTGAGTGAAGGGATTGATTTGGGGGGGATGTTTGAAATAGACCAAAAGACTATTTGAATTATCCAGGCAGGAAATTCTGGGTGAGTGGAGAAAAGGGGCAATATTTGGGGAGGGCAAGGAAAGATTGGCTTTTTGAAATGAGTGCAAGTGAGAAGTTAAAGAATCCACTTAAGGCTTCTGGCCTCAGTGACTGAGGGGATAACAACGCCCCCCCATAGGAACAGGAAAGATGGGAAGATTGGGGGGTTGATTATGAGTTGTTGTTAGTTTTAGTTTTTGTTTTTTATAAAACCCTCACCTTCTGTCTTGGACTCAATACTGTATACTGGTTCCAAGGCAGAAGAGCTGTGAGGGCTAGGCAATGGGGGTCAAGTGACTTGCCCAGGGCCACACAGCTGGGAAGTGAATGAGGTCAGATTTGAACCCAGGACCCACATCTCTAGGCCTGGCTCTCAGCCCACTGAGCTTCCTACGAGTTCTGTTTTGAACATGCTGAGTTTAAGATATCAAAAGAGTATCTAGTTTGAGATGGATCTGAGACTGGAAATCAGGGGAAAGATTAGGTTTGGATGGCGAGGTCTGAGAATGGTCTTCTTATCAATGATAATTGACTATGGAAGCAGGCACGTGGGTACGAGAAGGCCAGTGGCAGATTCAAATCACATACATACCCACAGTTAGTGGCTATGGCATTCTGCCAAGGAACGATCCGACAGGGAGAGAATCGGGAGCAAGTCGGGCCGTGGAGCTCTAGAGAGGAGATGGCAGCAGAGAACAAGGTGATCAAATCTCAGTTGCTGCATCTGATGGCCTCAGCGTGGCAACTGAGCGATCTTCGGTAGCCTTGGAGAGAGCAGGTGCAGCTGAGTGATGAGGTCAGAGGCCTGACTGCCAAGGATTGAGTAGCAAATGGAGATCTCTAGCACCTAGGAGGCTTTCCCAGGGGTTTAGCTGAGGGAGAGAGTGTGCATTAGTACCGGTGACTGCTGGATGGTTCCTTAGGGTTACTGTAAAGGACATTTGGCAACAGCGGGGAGCTGGGACTTGGGACTTCCTGTGGTCCTTAAGGCTCTAAATATGGCCATCTGCTTTTTCTCTTTCCTCACTCAGATGATGGACTGCCCTTTCCTCTCTGGTCTTTATACCAGTAGACAGAAGACTGCCAAACAGTTCCTGTGCACCCCGTCACTTTACCGTTTGGATATTCTGGCCTGGCTGTTTACACGGTAATCCCCCACCCTCTTCTCTTTGTTCTGAGCAGCTCCCCTCCACAGATGGAAGTGGTCATCATGTAGTCCTGCACCTTTGGTCCTAGGAAGTGTGTGCCATCTTGTGCCGCCAGGTCAGCTTCTTTGTTCTGAGAGCCCTTACCTTCTGTTTGAGAATCAGGACTAACTGGCCCAGCCAGGGTGGGTACAAAGACCAAGTCTTTCCCTTTTTGGAGCTCTCTCTCTCTCTCTCTCTCTCTGATTCTGGAGTCTCTGCCAGTTACTGGGTACAAACCACATCTATCTATCCTGAAGAGATGGAAGATCATCTCAGAACACCAGCAAGGGGAAGATAGGGAACAGTAATTGCCTGCTGGAAAAGAATAGGAGCAATAAGTGAGGTGAAGTGACTCACCCAGGGTCTCACAGCTGGGAAGTGTCCGAGGCCAGATTGAGATTGGAATCCAGCACCTCCCATCTCTAGGACTGGCTCTCTAGCCACTGAGCCACAGCCAATCTTTCCCCTGTTGATTCTGCCTTTGCAGCCTCTCTCAAATAGACCCCCTGCTGCTGCAGACCCTCATCACATCACACCTAGACTGTTGCGGTTGCCTGCTTGGCAGGTCTTGCTGCTTCCTGTCTCTCTCTGATCCAGCCCATTCTCCTTTCAGCCACCTTTCCACTCTTTCTCTATCATAGACCCGTTGTGGCCCTGGTGTCCTGGCTGTTCCACAGACAAGAGCCTCCATCTCTGAATTCTGGCCATTCTCTCTGGCTGGACCTGGACTTCTCTCACTCCTCGTCTTCACATCCCAGCTTCTCTGCTTTCCTCCAAATCTCACTTGCTCCAGGAAGCTTTCCCAATCCCTCTTTTTTCTAGTGCTTTCCCTCTTCATATAGCGCTCGTACCTACTTGGTGTCTCCCCCTTTCGACTGTGAACTTCTGGAGGGCAGGGATTGGCTTCTGCCTTACTCAGCACAGTGCCTGGCAAATACACAGACTTACCACTTATTGACTGACTGCCCAGGAGCTGGGCACATGGAGGTGAGCCTGGAAGCCTTCTCACAGGAAGAGAGCGAGAGATTAGGCTGGAGGGTCTTTGTGAGTAGAGGGGACCTTCCAGAGAAGGAGACCAGCAGGCTGGCCTAAGCCAGGCTGGACACTGTATATGCTGCAGGAAAAGACTTGCTCGCCAAAACTGCCAAACCCCAGTTTGCTTCTCTAAGATTATTCGCTTACAAAAATGAACAATGGGGAAATGGTTTCTGTTTAGAACCCTGAAAAAATTCAACCCCCCCCCCCGAAAACACGTCTTTCCAAGCCTGAGTTTTTGAAACCAGCTTTTTCTATTCTGGGTCGCATTGGTCTGTATAATACATAGTCAAAGATAATGGGGGCTAGGCAGCTTAGTGGCTTGAGAGCCAGGCTGATAGATGGAAGGGTCTAGGTTCAGATGTGACTTCAAGGCACTTCCTAGCTGTGTGACCCTGGGCAAGTCATTTAACCCAGGTTGCCTAGCCCTTACCTCTCTCCTATCTTAGAACCAATATTTAGTATTGATTCTAAGACAGAAGGGAAGTGCCCAGCCTGAGGAGGTGCCCAGTGGCAGGATTGCCCACAGTGGAGACAGTTTTTAGCCAGGCTCTCACCATCTCCAAACATGGGAAAGGGGTGTTTTTAGAGGCAAACCAAATCCTACAGAGCCCAGGAACATCAAAGGACATTCATGAACCCATTTCATTCTGCATAAAACAATACAAGATAAAGTACTACGTGTTGATCAAACTTTCCCAAATTTCAGGGTTTTATGCTCCAAACTCCTTAAAATTTGTGTGCCTAACTGTTGCAATATATAATAATTATATACTATATGAAGTGATTATAATTATACAATGATTATATGACATGTAAACTTATTATATAATTTACGTAATAATTACACATGCAAATATATTATCGTTACAATTGTAATTATAGCAATGGCTAAAGAACAAAATTATCATGTTACTTGGGAAATAATTTTATAATATGTAAAATACATTATAATCATAATATGACAATTATATAAGATCTAAAATTATACTTTCACAATTAAATAATAGATAAATATACAATGATCAGTTTTAATAGAATGAGCATATAATATACAATCTAATTTAGCCATATAATTATGATAGAATGCTTATATAAGATATAAAATTATTATATAAATTATAGAATAATTATATAGCATACAAATATATATTTGTTTTAATTATACAAACAGAATGAGTATATAATATACAAAATTCTTTATTTATGGAATAATTATATATAAATATATAATGATTATAACATCAACAATTATGACAAAATTTATGGAATAATCATATAATATATAAAATACATTATAATTCTATCAATATAATGATTCTATAAAATGATTATAACTATGTAGTAGTATGATTATAATTATAATGAAATAAGAACATAGTATGTAATTATTATATGTAATAAGTATGTAATATTTAAATGTTAGAATAATTGTGTCATATACAATTATTGTATAATTTATAAAATAATTATATATGTATTCGATTATATAAAATTATTAGTAAAATTGTGTAATAAATATAAATAGCTTAATGTATAATATAATTATAATGCTATAATGATTATATGACATAAAATTATTATATACTTTATGCAATAACAATATAATATATAATTATAATTATAATTGTAGAATAATTATATGATGTATAAAATTATATAATTTAGGTGATTATTATGTAATTTATGCAATAATTATATAACTCTCTAATAGGCAATTATAATAGTCTAGGTGTGATGTGATGAGGGTCTGCAGCAGCAGTGGGTCTATTTGAGAGATGCTGCAAGGGTAGAATCAACAGGGGGAAAGATTGGCTGGGAGGTAGGACCAGTGAGGTGACTCCATAGATTGAGAGCCAGGCCT
Source organism: Monodelphis domestica (assembly GCF_027887165.1). NCBI lineage: Eukaryota > Metazoa > Chordata > Mammalia > Didelphimorphia > Didelphidae > Monodelphis > Monodelphis domestica. The sequence continues at coordinate 72,667,526 of NC_077235.1, forward strand.
GAAGATGGGAGGTCCTGGGTTCAAATTTGGCCTCAGACACTTCCTAGCTGGGTGACCCTGAGCAAGTCACTTCACCCCCACTGACTAGCCTTTTCTGCTCTTCTTCCTTGGAAGCAATGTGCAATATTGACTCTAAGATGGAAGGTGAGGGTTTTGTTTTTTTTAAGACAGAATAAGGAAGGTCTTTGACATATTGGGTCGATGATCTCTGTGAAGACATTTGATGGATAATCACTTGTCAGGATGTTATATCAAGGATTTCTTTGGGATTGGTTGGACAAGGCAGCCCCTGATTTCTCCACCATCAAGGGGCAGCTAGGTGGCTCAGAGGTAGAGTGCCAGGCTTGAAGTTACAAGGATGTGGGTTCAATTCTGGCCTCAGATACTTCTTAACCATGTGACCCTGGGTAAGTCACCTAAACCCAATTTCTTAGCTGTTACCACTCTTTTGCTTTAGAACCAATACTTAGAATTGATTCTAAGACAGAAGATAAGGGTTTTTTAAAAAGACTATTTCTAAGTTGGGGCAGCTTGGTGATTCAGTTAATAGAGTGCCAGGCCTGTTGATGGGGAGTCCTACATTGAAATGTGGCCTCAGACACTTCCTAGCTGGGTGACCCTGGGCAAGTCACTTAACCCCATTGCCTAGCCCTCACCACTCTACTGCCTTGGAACCGATATGCACTATTGATTTTAAGACCGAAGAGAAGGATTTCGTTTTAAAAAGAAAAACATGCCCAGCATGAGGAGGTGCCAAGTGGCAGGGATGCCCATGGTGGGCATGGTGCGGATCTGTCACAGTTTTTAACCATGCTTTTACCATCTCCAAATGTGAGAAAGGGGTGGTTTTTAAAGTCTTTAATTTAAAAAACTGTTTTCCATGGTTACCTGATTCATGTTCTCTCCTTCCCTTCTTCCTTCCCCACTCCCAGAGTTGACAAGCAATTCCACTGGGTCATACATGTATTATCACTCAAATCCTATGTCCATATTATTCATTTTGGTGATCAAGCAATCTTTTAAAACCAAAACCTCAAATCATCTATCCATATAAACAAGTGATACATCCTATGTTTTCTTCTGCATCTCTGCTCCCACAGTTCTTTCTCTTCATGTGGACAGCATTTTTTTCATAAGTCTCTCGGGATCATTGATAGCAAAATCTATAACCTTTGATCAGCCCTCAGTGTATCAGTCTCTGTGTACACCATTCTCCTGGTTCTGCTTATTTCACTCCATATCAGTTCATGGAGGTCTTTCCAGTTCTTAAAGAAATCAAGCAGTTCATTATAGCTTTGAGCATAATAGAATTCCATCACCAACATATACAACAATTTGCTCAGCCATTCCCCAATTGATGGGCATCCCCTCGTTTTCCAGTTATTGGCCACCACAAAGAGCGCAGCTATGAATATTCTTGTACAAGTCTTTTTCCTTATTATCTCTTTGGGGTACAAACCCAGCAGTGCTATGGCTGGATCAAAGGGCAGACAGTCTTTTATTGCCCTTTGGGCATAGTTCCAAATTGCCCTCCAGAATGGTTGGATCAATTCACAACTCCACCAGCAATGAATTCATGTCCCCACTTTGCCACATCCCCTCCAGCATTCATTACTTTCCATAGCTGTCATGTTAGCCAATCTGCTAGGTGTGAGGTGATACCTCAGAGTTGTTTGGATTTGCATCTCTCTAATGGGGGGATTTAGAGCATTTTTTATGTGTTTATTGATACTTTTGATTTCTTTATCTGAAAACTGCCTGTTCATGTCCAAAGGGGATGTTTTTAGAGGCAAACCAAATCCTACAGAGTCCAGGAACATCAAAGGACATTCATTAATCCATTTCATTCTGCATAAAACAATACAAGATAAAGTACTATGTGTTGATCAAACTTTCCCAAATTTTAGGGTTTTGACAACGTTTCTCCCCGACTGCAAAAGTCCCTGAAATTTGTGTGCCTCCCTGTTGCCAATTGCCCAGTAAGCCGGTGTCGGTGCAATCCCAGTATGGGAAGTCTTTCCCAGGTAGACAGCTGGTTTGGGGGGACCTTCTGGGAAAGCAGTAGTCCTTGCTGCAGGGAGCAGAAGCGCCTGGTCAGGATTCCCTGTTTTGTACAACTGATGGCCATATGGATTCCCACTGCTCCTTAATAGACTTCCTCTCATTTTTAAAAAGACTTTTTGTAGCCCCTGTTCCCTAAAGCAAACTTTGGTTGTTTGTTTCCCTAATAGGACCATTTGGGTTTTCTGAGCACCATTTTAAGGTGTTGGAGTGGTTTATTTGTTTTTATAGAACTTTCAAGATAGCATTCTCCATTCTGTTTGTGCCTTCTAATTGGGAATGTTTCCTTAGCAACCAAGACTAGGCATAAGTGTGCGCAGCTGTTGAACAAAGCAGTGTGCATAACATTTTAAATGACAGGCTGCCTTTCCCTACTCCCACCTTTCCCATTCTGGGTCATTTGGACTATTAAGTAACAGGTTATGTAACTGAGGCAGAGAATGTTGTGTAACCCTCTGGACTTTGGTGCTGCCCAGGGTTGTTCTTTTGTGTGTCTCAGAATCCATAAGTCATTGAGGCATGTGGCTCACTTTCTGGAATTGGGTCCCTTTCACTTTTCCATTCTCCAATTTGGCAAGTTCTACTTTGCTGTGCTAGCTACTTATTGATGGAGCAGAGGATTTAGAAATATAGCCTTTGGCAAGCCTCTTCCCCCTGTGGTACTGTTTCTATCAGTTTAAAAGAAAGGAATGAAAGTAACGAAAGTCCCTTTTTGTCTGATGGCCTATGAACAACAACGAAATTCTATAATATTAGGGGAAAGGAGTTTAAGGGGGCAGCTAGGAGGCTCAGTGGATTGAGAGTTAGGCCTGAAGATGGGAGGTCCTGAGTTCAAATCTGACCTCAGACACTTCCTAGCTGTGTGACCCCGGGCAAGTCATTGATCCCCACAGTCTAACCCTTATTGCTCTTCTGCCTTAGAAACAATTGATTCTTAAAGGTTTGAAAAAAGAAGAAAAGGGGATTTTAAGTGTCAAATTGATCCCCTCTACCTCCATCCTACCTTGAAGATGCCATGGGTCATAGGAGAGGTGATGCAGATGAGGATTATGCACTGTCCATTTTGGAGAGAGGTCAGGGCCATTGGCAGAACCATACATAGCAGGAGGGATGAATAGGTGATGTGTACCATGTGGGCAGGTGTATATCAGGTGACATGGAACCATCTAATTTCTGTATCCTTCCAAAGCCTATTCCATCTTTGGCCCTTCCTCTTAATCTAGCTAGCTTATTTCCTATATCAGTTTCTATTCAAGATACAGATTTTCTATATGTCTTAGAGATATAAAATGAGGCCAGATCACAAAGGGACTGTGAAACTCGTTGTTCCTTCTGAGTTCTAACATCATGTCACACTTTGTACTTTGTGTTTTCCCTTTAGATTGTATCCCTCATTTCAAGAATCATTTGAAGCTTGGCAGGACTCAAATGATGAAGACAAAATAATAGGTATCACTATATTATGTCAGTAGCTTCATTTGGTCTTTATTTACTCCTTTTAAATTAATTTGAATATGCCAAACATCAACACACAGGAACACTTCCTTATACAAAGAACAGAATTACTCACAAAATCGCTCATCCTTATTTACACAGAGTTCCTGGAATTTCACCAAAGTGTGTGTTAACACAGCCATTCCCAGTGCTGCCCTTGCTTGCTTTGGCTCCTTCTGAATTTCTTTCTGCTCTCATTAGTGTATTTTCAAAAGGTCTCCTTACCTAGCAGCACCAGATCTTAAACTGTCCTATAAAGCTGTGGTCATCAAAACAAAATGGTACTGGCTAAGAGACAGAAGGATGGATCAATGGAATAGACCAGGGGTAAGTGACCTCAGCAATCTAGTGTTTGATAAACCCAAAGACCCCAGCCTTTGGGACAAGAAATCACTATATTACAAAAACTACTGGGAAAATTGGAAAACAGTATGGCAGAAACTAGGTATAGATCTACATCTCACACCCTACACCAAAATAAATTCAGAATGGGTATATGATTTAAACATAAAGGGTGATATTATAAATAAATTAGGTGAACATGGAATAGTATACTTGTCAGATCTATGGGGAAGGAAAGAATTTAAGACCAAGCAAGAGATAGAGAATATTAAAAGATGCAAATTGAATAATTTTGATTATATTACATTTAAAAGGTTTTGTACAAACAAAACCAATGCAACCAAAATTAGAAGGGAAGCAACAAACTGAGAAAAAATTTTATCACAAAATTACCTGACAAAGGTCTGATTTCTCAAATATACAAAGAACTAAGTCAAATTTATAAGAAATCAAATCATTCCCCAATTGATAAATGGTCAAGGGATATGAATAGGCAGTTTTCAGATGAAGAAATCAAAACTATCAATAATCATATGAAAAAGGTCTCCTTGACATTCATAACTTCTTTTGGGGGATATCACTGTCATTGGTTCTCTCTAATTCTCCATGATGACCTTTTCCCACCCTGAAAAGTTCTCTCTTAGAATAAATATAGTTAATCCAACCATATCCACACATTGGCCATGTCTGAACAGGAAATGTCCTAGCTATGTGACCCTGGGCAAGTCACCTAATCCCAACTGCATAGCCCATACCACTCTTCTGCCTTGGAATCAATACACAGAATTGATTTTAAGATGGAAGGTAAGGGTTTTAGAAAAGAAAGAAAGAAAATGAATGTCAAATCCTGGGCCTTTAGGCTGTTCCTCATTCCCAAGAGATGAGATGTGCCCTTCATCATCACAGCCTTTAGTTATTGTGATTGGGCATTGCATTGCCAATAAAACTAGTAATTTCAGTAAAATGGATGAGTATTTACAAACCTATAAAATACCCACATTACCAAAATAAGAAATAATTAATTTACCACAACTCCCCCCCCAAATGAATAAACCAAGAAGGAACTCCCAAATTAAAAATCACCAAGACCAGATGGGCTAACAAGTGAATTCTCTCACACATTCAAAGAAAAATGAATCCCAGTAGTACAGAATTAGTTTGCAATAGGGCAAACTATCAAATGCTTTCTAAGGGACAGATATAACCCTGATAAGTAAGCCAGGGAGAGAAAAAGCAAGAGAATGACAAATATTGATTATTATCTCTAATGAACAGTACTAAAAAGTAGGGAATAAAGTATTCACAAACCTAGCTGTGTGACCCTGGGAAAGTCATTTAACTCAAGTTGCCTAGCTCTTACCGCTCTTCTGCCTTGAAATCAATACACTATGTTGATTTTAAGATGGAAGATATGTGTTAAAAAGAAGTTAGTGAGAAGCGTCGCCCTAGTAATAGTACTTTAAGGTTTACAAATTACTTTACAAATAATATCACATTTTATCCTCACAAAGTATGGAGGTAAATTGGATTGTTATCCTAATTTTACAGATGAGGAAACTGAGTCAGATTAGTTAAGTGACTCACCCAAGTTTTCGCAGCTAGTAAGTGTCAGAGGCCAGATTTGAAATCAAGTCCAGACCTCTATGACAATTTATTAAAATGATTATATAATATCACCAGGTTGGATATACATGAGGAATGCAGGATTAGGAAAACCATAAACATAATAAACCACATTAATAAAAAGGAACAAAATCACCCTTCATCACTAAATGAAGAAAAAGCTTTTAACAAAATACAGTACCCCATTTTGTTGTTAAGACCATTAAAGAGATGGTTAGGAAAAAAGGGACTGCATTAAAGTGGTAAAGAGTACTATCTACTTTTGAAAAGCTGCCTTTGTCTGCCACAGAGGGAACACTAAAAGCATTTCCAGTAAGATCAGGGGTAAAGCAAAGAGGTCTAGCTTCACCACTGTTATTTCCTATAGGGCTAAAAATGCCAACTCTAGCAGAAAGATAAATAAAAAAGAAATTAAGGGAATAAATCCAGGGAAAGAAGACAAGAAATTATTGCTTCATTTGGCGTTTCCCTTTGGAAAACTCTGGACTTAGCCAAAGTCTGCTTTTGTTAAGCAAACACACTTAATTGCTTCTCTTGGTAGAGAGACTATTTCCATCTGAGCAACTTGAAAGTCTGTGAATGTTTATACAGCTTCCTAGAATTAGGCCTTGCGTGAGAGGCTTGGAAAGGGGGACTGAGAGTCGGGATAAGGCTCACCTTCTCAGCCGGGCCAGAGGCTTGAGGAGACTTTTTTCATGGTGCTGGTAGGTGAGAGTCAGACATTATTTGTCCCTTCCCAGTGCAATCAGTGTGGGCGTACACTTCTGTCTGCATACAGATGTTACTTGTGGGATTCCTGAGAACCAACACTGGAGTCAAGGTCTCCCAGAGATTTCTCCCTAACCTCCTGTTTGCTTTCCGTTTTTGGCAGAAATCGTTCTCAGCCCAATTATGAACGTAAGGAAAATTTGAGCAAAGTCTCAGCCCCTTAAGACAGTGAATAACTTTTCCATTTCAAAATGGATTGAAGACTTGAGGCCCCATCTGAAACCAGATGGAATTTAAGAGGGAAAATTGTGTGTTGCCCCAAGTTTGTCCCCGTTCAGCGCCACGGCTAATGAAGCCGATTGGGGCGCCGCCCCAGTCTCCTCAGTTTGCCCTCTTCACAGCCAGCACCATGACAAAGCCAGTTGTTAGGAAAGCAGCCTCACTTGCCAAGGTGACCAAAAGGAGAGGGTCGCCCATGCCCAGCTCTCTTTGTACACCTTTCTGCTTGTGCCTCACCCTTCCCTAGATTTTCCTCCTTGTGACTTTTGTGCCTCATTTTCTCTGGTCCATGCTTTTTCCTGTAGCTCCCTGAATGCCAGTGTGCCTGTCAGCCCTGATTTAGCTTCTGCCCTCACAAAAGGAAGGCCCTCCCCCCCACCCATACATCAGGCACAGCTGAGATACCTTATGAGCATGGCAGTGTTCAGAAAGGGGCTACTAATCCCCTTCATAGCTAAGCTTTGGGACATGGGACATTGAGAGGAGACACGGAACAGTCTTCTTTTCCAAGTTCTCTTTGTAGTAACCAAGTCCTTCTGATCTTGACAGAGCTGACCAAACTTGGCAATGAACTGATGCTGTGTGGGCCAAATGACCAGGATCTCATTAAGGTGAGAGAGAGGACCCATTTGTTCCTTTAGTCCTTGCTTCCTTCCTCCCTGCCTCCCTCCCTCTGTTCACCAACCCTTTGTTAAGACCCTTGTGGCTCTCTCCACCTCCTTGACCCTGTGTGCCCTCACTTTTCTAATACAGCCCTATATCACCTTGAACTTTTGGCTCCTGGGTCACATTCTCAACACATGTTGGGCTTGCCACCACTGCAGATTCTTACCAGATTCTTACCAGATAAACAGGTTGCTTTCTTAAAACTCAAGTATAAGACTTTGCATTGAAAGCCAATTAAGTTTCATCTTACAGACAAGGTGAAATTAGAGCTGGCCAAGGTTTTAATTCTGCAACAGACTCGCCTTGTAAATGGCTTTGCTTCACATCCTCCCAAGGAGCCTAGTTGTACCACTTTCGAACACCACCATCACAGAACACTTGTTGTTTCCAACTTCTACTTTGACTTCGCTAATACTGTAGGACAGGTGAAACAGATATTGTTAACCCCATTTGACAAAAGAGGAAACTGAGGTTCCAAATGCAAATGTGCCTAAGGTTACCCAGTTAATGGCAGAGCCAGGGCTGGACCCCAGGTCTTCTGGACTCCCTGTCCAGAATTCCTTCAAGCATTCTGCAGAGCCTGAGGCAATGGGCTTTGAGGATGAGGTGACAGTGACAGCTCAGCCTCTTCATTTGCCATGGATTTGTTCAACAGAAGTTATATATGCTTCTTCATTACAGGGTTGTGTCCGTGACAAAAGACAGCTGGGTTTCATGAAGGAATTACTCACTCTGATAGAAAATATGAATACTGAATTCAGTGGCAATTTCTCCAGGTAAAAAGCCCGGGCTGCTCCCCTGGAAGGTCTCGTACTGGCAGGGGGGTGGAGAGGGGACGGGAAGAAGATGGATTCTCTGCCATTATTCAGATTCTGTTCACATGGGCTTAGATGTGGAGACTCTCCTAGTTGGAAAGGCCTGTAGAGGGGGGCATCCAGTAAACTTCCTCCAATGGAGGAGTCGAGGGCTGACTTCAGGGCAACCCTCTTTTGTCACATCAGGGCTCAGAGGTGATTGAAACTATTGAGCAACCACGGTGTGCCTAGCCCTGTGCTAGATGGTCTGGGGAAGACAAAGCTTTTGAAGACTTGGTGCCCCTGGTTTCAAAGAGTGAGCCATCTCACTGTTAGAGACAAAACCTCTTTGTGAGAAATGAAGTAGCAGTATGGGAGGACAGAAGAAAGAGTAGAGAAAGTGCTGCTGGGCAGTGTGGAATTCATTGTTCCCTGCCAGCCAGTAAAGCTCTTAGAGCTTGGAGGAAGGCTCTGTAGCTGGGCTAGAATGGTTGGAAATGCTTGGGGGTCCAATGGGATCTGAATCTGAGAGGCTGGAGAGGAAGGGGGCCAGGGCCCCAAGGGCCCCTGGGAAACTGATTTTGAATCAAGGCATTTCATCCATGAGGCCAAGGATTGTCCCTGGCATTCAGGTGAGGTCAAAGCCTGGTATGGGGAAGAGCATGACCCCCATTATCCCACTTCTGACTGGGGAAATTGCTTTTGGATTGAGTTGTTCTCATCAGATATTGTCATGATTGTGCTTGCAGCATGGGCAAGAACATGAGTAACTTGAAGCAAAAGGAGGGCCAAGCAACTGCAGACCTGCACAAGGAGATCACAGGCCCCAAGTCAAACTCTGTGCCTCAAGCGGCAGAGTCCCATCTTGAAAAAGAAGAAAACCGTAATGGAAAGTATGTGTTTGGGGCAGCTGGATGGCTCAGTGGATTGAAAGTCAGGCCCAGAGACAGGAGATCCTGGGTTCAAATCTGGCCTCAGACACATCCTAGCTGGGTGACCCTGGGAAAGTCACTTCACCCCTATTGCTCAGCCCTTACTGCTCTTTTGCCTTAGAACCAATACTCAGTATTAATTTTGAGATAGATGGTAAGATTTACAAAAAGAAAGAAAAAAGTATCTTTTTGGGGGACTGGAAAAGGAACAAATGTGGCCAGAGCTCTAGCATGGCCTACAGGCTCAGCTTGCAATTACATGATAGCCATCCACAACTCCTATTTGGCACAGCATCATCCTAAGGGATGTGGTGAAGAATGCTAGACCCTTTATAGTAGATGACTTGGGGGTACCAGTTTGACTGAAAATTCAGCCCATAAGCTCCCTCTCTTCCCCTTCCAGAAATAGGCCTTCCCTGCAAGAATATCTGCCCTAGACAAAGGGCAGGCCCCAGTGGGTAGTACACTGGTCCCTGTTTGGGCTTCAGGCCACTAATGCCTTCAGAACTGATGCCATGGCCATTTTGTCCTTCTGAGACTTGAGAAGGAACAGACGGTTTTCTTGCCATGCTCCTTCCCCCATTCTCCCACCTACACCACTACTCATTTGTCCCCTACTTGATCTCTGTCCTAACCTGATTTCCCCAGGAGACAAACGTTTGGGAAAGACCAGGCGTACAGGATGCCTGGCTCCCACTCCCTCTCTCCCCAAACCTGGCCCCCACTGTACCAAATGGTGAGCCCCTCACAGAAGTTTATCGCCTTCCCTGGTATGTATTCTGCTCTCCCGATGGAGATCTGCTCCCTGTCCTGTCCCAAGGACTTACTCATTCCTGCTCCTGTGGTCTCTGGATGCCCCGTCGCTCTCACCTGAGATGTCTGCCACGTCCTCAGCCCCAGCTGTTGGTCCGTGGCAAGGAGGATGCTCAGGAAACTGATGTTTGTTTTTCCTCCAAGGGCAATGGAGTCCAAGAAGTCCAAAGTGGAAGAGCTTTCCGACAAACTGACCAAGCTCACTGAAATGCTGCAGACACACAATAGAGAGGTGAGACAGGGTGCAGTAGAGGAAGCAGACAGCTGGGGTACTGAGTGCTCTGCCAAGGGTTTCCCCCCACCCTAGGAATGTGGGATGACAGGCCCGAATTTGGAGAAGATGAAGGACTGTGATCATTGAACTTACATGGTTGGGTTTTTTCTTCTCAAGGTCTTCAATAGTCAGGACAGAGTCAACAGACTGTTTTACCCGGGTCCATCTAGGTTCCATAAGCAGGTGAGTAAACTGAGTCTAGGGGAGATAGATGGATGGTCCCTCACAAGCCAGCACAGAGTTATGCCTTGCTCTGGCTTCCATAAGGAATGCTCCTTTTCAGAGCTTGGGAGAGAAAGCTCCATTCTTGAAAATTTCTTCAGGGCTTGGGTGCAAGGCACTGGGGCTATGAAGACAAGCACAAAAAGTCAGGCCCTGCCCTCAAAGGGCTTACATTCTGCTGAAGGAAATCCCGTCTGGTCTCCCACCTCCAGAGCAAACCTCCATAGAGTCATGATGATTATCTCAGGGCCAGATGGTAATACAATGCCCCTCCCCATTTGTCTATAGTATATTCTAAAGCAGAAATTTTCAAAGTAAACTTTCTTTGATATATCGTTTTTTTATATCACTAGAATTCTTCCCAATATCCCTCCCCTTCTTCCTCCCAACAATCTATTACAAATATTTTTGAAGGGAAAAATAGAAAAACTGATCAATATAGAGAAAAAACCTGCGAATGTAAAGAATGGACCTCCCACCTCTGCAAAAGAATAGATAAAACTGTCTTTTCATATCTTGTTTCAGAACCACACTTCTTTTTAAAAATTCTGTAGCATTCCGTTTTAATTATTTCTTGGTAGTTCTTTTTACTTATGTAGTGATGTTTATTGTTTGTTTGGATTTATTTCACTCCTATCATATCATGAAAATCTTTTCATTCTTCTCTGTATTCTTCATATTTACCATTTCACAGTAATATTCTCTCACATCCACATGCCATGATTTGTTTAGTCATTCTCCAATTCTTGGTCATCATCTACTTTGTTTGTTATAATGTTGACTTTGGGGCGAATCATTTTGATATGATTGGACCTCCTTGTTCTTTAAAAATCTGACAATATTGTCCTGTGATTTTGTTCTTTTAAAGTGCTGTAGAAGCTTGGGAAGGGCTCCAATGAAGTTTTCTTGGTATATGGTGCGAGATGTTGGTCGCTGCCTAGTTTCTGCCAAGCTACTCCCAGGTTTTCCAAACAGTTCTTGTCAAATTGGTGACATTATGGGTGATTGGTCTTATTTTACATCATCATTCATGATTTGTTCTTTGATTCACTCATTAGTTAAGATTTAATTCTTAAGTCTCCCTTTTGGTCTGTGTCTTTTGTTTTTGCTCCCTGAACTACTTACTATTTTTTTTTTGCATTCTGCTCAGTAAGGAATATGGTTTGTCTTGTTTCTTATCAAATGTAAAGTTTCCACAAAAACAGAAGCTAAAACCAGAGTGTCAAATTCAATTAGAAAGAGATCCATGTAGGCTATTATCTATGGAGTAAGAGCATCATAAAAGTACATGAAAGCTTTAGGAGAATGTTGGGACCCCAAGGGGGAGCAGGATTGGGGTGTTGCAGCACATTGCAGGTATTTGGAGCTTCATTGGGAATCCACAAAACAGAGGGTGTCCTCCTTTGGGCATTCTGGGACTGTTGTGTGGCAGGCTTGGAGTAGAGGAACAAACCTCTGGGGTTAAGTGAATGAACATGGGTAATGAGTTGGGGTTTGTCTTGGTGGATGGGATGACCCAGCATAGGGCGTTTTCAGTATCCATATTCCCAGCAGGAAGGCACTTGTTTCTCTGCTTTCTCCACAGGACTCAAGAGCTGCCAATGGAGTCACGAATACTTCTGAGGAAGGGACCACAAGAGCAGAGAGGCCACGTCAGGGGAAAGGCTATTTTGGTAGAGGCAACTTCACAGGGATGCAGCCTCAGAACCCCAAACCAGTGACAAGCCAGAATATGCCATTTGGCCTCCGCCACATGGGAAGAGGATTAGGAAATTCTCATAATGGGCAATGACATAACAGTCTATCTGGCCCACCATTCCGTAACATAATACATTAACAGATAATTAAAAAATAATAACTATCCTTTATGTAGCGCTTAAGGTTTACCAACCACTTTGACAATGTTATTGCATTTGATTCTCCTAACAATCCTAGAAAGCTTAGATTGCTGGTTCCTGGGAAAATCTCTTAGTTCTACTAAGGAAGGGCTCAGGTTGTTCACACCAGAATGAATCGTCTTCTAGACTACAGGTTCCATGAAAGCAGGACTCCTATTCTATCAAAGCATCCATTTTCTAAAGAACCTAGCACTTTGTAGATATATTTATTTTTATAAATTTGATTTAGTTTCCTGCATATTTTAGAAATGAAATCCTTATCAGAGAAAATTACTATAATTTTTAACTGTTTCCTGCGTTCTGATTTTTGCTGTATTAGTTTTATTTATGCAAAACACTTTTTGATTTTGTGTAATGAATATTATCCATTTTACCTCTTGTGATCCTCTATATCTCTTTTCTGGGCACAAACTCTCCCCTTATCCATAGTTTTTGCAAGTAAATTTCCCTATGCTTTCCTAATTTGCTTATGATATGACCATTTATATTTAAATCAGATACCCATTTTGACTGGTGTATGGTATGAGATGTTGGCTTTTGCATTATTTCTGCCAAACTACTTTTAGTTTTCCCCAGCAGTTTTTGTAAAATTAGTGAGTTCTTGCCCCAACAATTTGAATCTTTGTGCTTATCAAAAATTATATTGCTATGTACATTTACTATTGAGTATCACATACTTATTCTATTCCACTGACCTACCATAGTGTTCCTTATCAAATACTAATTCTTTTGATGATAACAGCTTTGTAATAAAGGTTGAAATCTTGTACTTTTAGTCTATCTTCTGTTATTCGTTGATTTTTTTATTGATTCCTTTGATATTTGAAAGGTTTTGTTCTACCATATGAATTTTATTATTATGTTTTCTAGCTCTATAAAATAATTCCTTGGTCATCTGATAGGTATGGCATGGAATAAGGAAATTAATTTAGGCAGTATTGTCATTTTTATTATATTGGTTTGGCCTATCCATGAACAATTGTTCTTCCCCCCCCCCACCCCCTCTGCCAACAAGCAATTCCACTAGGTTTTACATGTATCATTGTTCTAAACCTATTTGCATATTATTAATACTTGCAATAAGAGTGACATTTAAAGTCAAAATCTTCAGTCACATCCCCATCGAACCATGTGGTCAATCATATGTTTTTCTTCTGTGTTTCTGCTCCCACACTTCTTTCTCTGGATGTGGATAGTGTTCTTTCTCATAAGTCCCTCAGTATTGTCCTGGATCATTGCATTGCTGCTAGTAGAGAAGTCCATACACTAGATTATGCCATAACGTATTAGTCTCTGTGTATAAAGTTCTCCTGGTTCTGCTCCTTTCACACTGCATCAATTCCTGGAGGTCTTTCCAGTTCACATGTGTAAGAATTTAAAAATTTAGGTTTTATGCTAATATGAAAGTTCTAAAGTAATATTATGGTTGCTGATTTTAAAACATTATAGCTTAAGTCAAAATTACTTTTAGTAGCTTTATTTACAGAGAGATGGAAAGAGGGAAAGTGGGAAAATGTAAGAAGAGGGTAGAGAATTATCCAGCCTATCACCCTAAACACGGCTCCAGTGTGGGGCTCAGCCCCAGCCGGGCTTCACCACATCCCTTGTCCCCATGTGGATTTTCTGGTAATCCTCAGTCAAAAGTCCGGTGGTGTCTTTAGCAAAGGTTCTACCAACACAGCCTCCTCCAGGAAAAGAAGGCCTCTTTGGAACCAATCTCTCCAGAAACCTGGAAAGGAAGGCCAGCTACTCACCCAGCTCACTGGCGCAGAATTCAGAGAGAAGTCCAAAAGCAAAGCCTCAGGAGCAATTCCAAGGAGAAGATCCAATCTGAAGGTTCTCTTGACAGGAAGTTCTGGAATTTTTATAGTCCTTTACCCACATCACTTCCTGTACATTCCTCCACTTTATGGGAACCAACTGCAGTCTTTAAATTTGCCTAGTACTGCCCAAGGGGTGGTCAGTGACCTCTGGAGTTGTCACCCACTTTGGCAATTGGCTTGTGAACTCTCCTACTTAGTGACTGGTAAGAGTACTTTAAGCTCTTCATTGATTAATTTAAAAATTGCTGATTGATAGACAAAGAAAGTTTGATTCACTCTTCACACATGGAATTCCCCCACTTTATTATTCCTTTGAGCACAAAAGTATTCCATCACCATCAGATAACACAATTTGTTCAACCATTCCCCAATCGAGGAACACCCTCTCATTTTCCAGTTCTTTTGCCACTACAAAGAGTCTGGCTATAAATATTTTGTGCAGGTATTTTTCCTTATTATCTCTTTGGGGTACAAACCCAGCAGTGATACGGCTGGCTCAAAGGGTAGGCAGTCTTTTAGCACCCTTTGGGCATAGTTCCAAATTGCCTTCTAAAGTTATTTTAAATGGAATTTCTCTTTCTAGCTATACCTAGTGGGTTTTGTGTTGAAATGCTTACTAAATGTGTGTTGAACAAATGCTCAAGGACTTGGGAACTAGATGAGACCCATCTGGCTTTCTGGGACATGGCCACTCTAAAGGTCTACTGCCTTTGTTTGCAGAGAAGTCCCCAGATGCCTAACCATTGAACTCCCTTGCTTCTGCAGAGCAGGTTAGAGAGGGCAAACCTTGCATCAGTCCCAAGTATGGGGCTTTTTCCAAGAGGGGGAACAGAGGGAGGGAAGGAGAATGAAAGAGGGGTCCGTGAGGGGAAATGGGACTGATTTCCAGTTCTTCCTGACTCAGCAAATGCACAATGTGGCTTCATCATTTTGTCTGAAGTAGATTCTTAGAATATCAGGCCTTGCCAGAGACTTGTGGAAGCTAGAATGCATTCTAAAGCCAAATACCAGTGCCTTCTTGGGTAATTCACACTTCTGGGAGTAGCGATGGCCTCTGCTGCCTTCCATTGTTGCAGCTGGTTGGGAGATGACTCTTCAGAGGCTCACGCCAGCACTGGGAAGCCTCCTCAATGGGCTACGTTGGGGCATGGGCCAAGTCCTTTTCCTTCTCAGGGCTCCGGTTTTCCCATCTCGAACATCCTTTCGTTTCAAAGGCAAGCAGCCACTCTGGGGATAGGTTGTCCTGAGGGTATTGGTTGTTCCCTTCCCTCCCAATCATGGCACAGAAGGAATACCGTGAAGTGAGGGTTCCAAGAGGGAAGGAAGCATCCTAGCTAGCCCCTGGACGGGCCATTTCCTAGCAAGGTGACATCTGGCATATGTCTATGCCTCCCTGAGCCCCCATTGAGTCATCTAGACAAAGAAAGGACTGAACAAATGTTTGCTGAGGTCTCTTCCAGCTCAGGAACTCTCTGGCCTCTGAGCAAAGTGCTTCAGAAACCTTTGAGGTCTAGCTGATGGGGAATGGTTCACATCTCTGGGGCAGGGGGCCGTGGGGTGCCTTGTTATTTGTCAGACGAACGTGTGGTGGGTCTTCTGCCGGGTGCTGGGAATCCCCACGTTTCCCACTGCCATCATGGAGTTTTCCTAGGGCGGAATGGGAGCGAGGGGGTGTCCAACAAGTTCTTGGAAACTTGATTCTTTGAAGGTAAGTTGTATTAGCATTTGAGGAGAGACAATGTGAAGCCTGGTGAAGGGAGAGGACCCTTGTTGCTTGGAGTGGGGTTGAGGGAGGCAGAGTGGGAGAGAGTGTGGAAGGAATGGGGAAAGGCTTGACTCAAGATTGAGCACCTGAGCTCAAACCTGAAGGGAGAACAAGGAAGTCTTTTTTTTAAATAATATTTTATTTGATCATTTCCATGCATTATTCATTAAAGACAAAGATCATTTTCTTTTCTTCCTCCCCACCCCCCATAGCCGACGTGTGATTCCACTGGGTGTCACATGTGTTCTTGATTTGAACCCATTGCCATGTTGTTAATATTTTCATTAGAGTATCCATTTAGAGTCTCTCCTCTGTCATGTCCCCTCAACCTCTGTATTCAGGCAGTTGCTTTTTCTCGGTGTTTCCACTCCCATAGTTTATCCTTTGCTTATGCATAGTGTTTTTTCTCCTAGATCCCTGCAGATTGTTCAGGGACATTACACCGCCATTAATGGAGAAGTCCATTACGTTCGATTATACCACAGTGTATTAGTCTCTGTGTACAATGTCCTCCTGGTTCTGCTCCTCTCGCTCTGCATCATTTCCTGGAGGTTGTTCCAGTCTCCATGGAATTCCTCCACTTTATTATTCCTTTTAGCACAATAATATTCCATCACCAACATATACCACAATTTGTTCAGCCATTCTCCAATTGAAGGGCATCCCCTCGCTTTCCAGTTTTTGGCTACCACAAAGAGCTCAGCTATGAATATTCTTGTACAAGTCTTTTTGTCCATTATCTCTTTGGGGTACAGACCCAGAAGTGCTATGGCTGGATCAAAGGGCAGACAGTCTTTTAGCGCCCTTTGGGAAAAGTTCCAAATTGCCCTCCAGAATGGCTGGATCAATTCACAACTCCACCAGCAATGAATTAATGTCCCTACTTTGCCACATCCCCTCCAACATTCATTACTTTGCATAGCTGTCATGTTAGCCAATCTGCTAGGTGTGAGGTGATACCTCAGAGTTGTTTTGATTTGCATTTCTCTAATGGGGGGATTTATAGCATTTTTTTATGTGTTTATTGATACTTTTGATTTCTTTATCTGAAAACTGCCTATCCATGTCCCTTGCCCATTTATCAATTGGGGAATGGCTTGATTTTTTGTACAATTGATTTAGCTCTTTATAAATATGAGTAATTAAACCTTTGTCAGAGGTTTCTATGAAGATTTTTTCCCAGTTTGTTGTTTCCCTTCTGATGTTAGTTATATTGGTTTTGTTTGTACAAAAGCTTTTTAGTTTGATGTAGTCAAAATTATTTATTTTACATTTTGTGATTCTTTCTATGTCTTGCTTGGTTTTAAAGTCTTTCCCCTCCCAAAGGTCTGACATGTATACTATTCTGTGTTTACCCAATTTACTTATGGTTTTCTTCTTTATGTTTAAGTCGTTCACCCATTTTGAATTTATCTTGGTGTAGGGTGTGAGGTGTTGATCTATTCCTAATCTCTCCCACACTGTCTTCCAATTTTCCCAGCAGTTTTTTATCGAATAGTGGATTTTTGTCCCAAAAGCTGGGATCTTTGGGTTTATCATATACTGTCTTGCTGAGGTCGCTTTCCCCCAGTCTATTCCACTGATCTTCCTTTCTGTTTCTTAGCCAGTACCAAATTGTTTTGATGACTGCTGCTTTGTAATATAGTTTAAGGTCTGGGACTGCAAGGCCCCCATCATATGTGTTTTTTTTCATTATTTCCCTGGATACCCTTGATCTTTTGTTCTTCCAAATGAACTTTGTTATGTTTTTTTCTAAATCAGTAAAGAAATATTTTGGGAGTTCCATGGGTATGGCACTAAATAGATAAATAAGTTTGGGTAGGATGGTCATTTTTATTATATTGGCTCATCCTATCCATGAGCAGTTAATGTTTTTCCAATTGTTCAAGTCTAGTTTTAGTTGTGTGGAGAGCATTTTGTAGTTGTGTTCATATAGTTCCTGTGTTTGTCTCGGGAGATAGATTCCTAGGTATTGTATTTTGTCTAAGGTGATTTTGAATGGGATTTCTCTTTCTAGTTTTTGCTGCTGAGCTGTGTTGGAGATATATAGAAAAGCTAATGACTTATGTGGGTTTATTTTGTATCCTGCAAATTTGCTAAAGTTGTTAAGTGTTTCAATTAGCTTTTTGGTTGAATCTCTAGGATTCTTTAAGTAGACCATCATGTCATCTGCAAAGAGTGATAACTTGGTCTGCTCCTTGCGTATTTTGATGTCTTCAATTTCTTTTTCTTCTCTAATTGCTACTGCTAGTGTTTCTAATACAATGTCAAATAGTAGAGGTGATAATGGGCATCCTTGTTTCACTCCTGATCTTATTGGGAATGCATCTAGTTTATCCCCATTGCAGATGATATTAGCTGATGGTTTTAGATATATACTGTTTATTATTTTTAGGAAAGACCCTTCTATTTCTATACTTTCTAGTGTTTTTAATAGGAATGGGTGTTGTATTTTATCAAATGCTTTTTCTGCGTCTCTTGAGATAATCATGTGATTCTTGTTGGTTTGTTTGTTGATGTGGTCAATTATGTGGATGGTTTTCCTAATATTGAACCAGCCCTGCATCCCTGGTATAAATCCTAATTGATCATGGTAAATGACCCTTCTGATCACTTGCTGGAGTCTTTTTGCTAGTATCCTATTTAAGATTTTTGCATCTATATTCATTAGGGAGATTGGTCTATAGTTTTCTTTCTCTGTTTTTGACCTGCCTGGTTTTGGAATCAGTACCATGTTTGTGTCATAAAAGGAGTTTGGTAGAACTCCCTCTTTGCTTATTATGTCAAATAGTTTGTATAGTATTGGGATTAACTGTTCTCTGAATGTGTGATAGAATTCACTGGTGAATCCATCAGGCCCTGGGGATTTTTTCTTAGGAAGTTCTTTGATAGCTTGTTGGATTTCATTTTCTGATATGGGATTATTTAAGAATTCTATTTCCTCTTCTATTAGTCTAGGCAGTTTGTATTTTTGTATATATTCATCCATATCACCTAAATTGGTGTATTTATTGCCATATAATTGGGCAACTAAATTTCTAATGATTGCTTTAATTTCCTCTTCATCAGAGGTGCTGTCCCCCTTTTCATCTTTGATGCTATTAATTTGCTTTTCTTCCTTCCTTTTTTTAATTAGATTGACCAGTACTTTGTGTATTTTGTTTGTTTTTTCAAAGTACCAGCTTCTTGTCTTATTTATTAAATCAATAGTTCTATCACTTTCGTTTTTATTAATTTCTCCCTTAATTTTTAGGATTTCTAGTTTGGTTTTCTGCTGGGGGTTTTTAATTTGATCGCTTTCCAGTTTTTTTATTTGCATTTCCAATTGATTGATCTCTGCTCTCCCTAGTTTGTTGATATATGCACTCAGGGATATGAATTTACCTCTGATTACTGCTTTGGCTGCATCCCAAAAGGTTTGAAAGAATGTCTCGCCATTGCCATTTTCCTCAATGAAATTATTGTTTCTATGATTTCTTCTCTAACTAAACGATTTTGGAGTATCATATTGTTTAATTTCCAATTAGTTTTTGATTTGGTTTTCCATGTACCTTTACTGATCATTATTTTTATTGCCTTGTGATCTGAGAAGGCTGCATTTATTATTTCTGCTTTTCTGCATTTGTGTGCTATGTTTCTGTGCCCTAATGTATGGTCAATCTTTGTGAATGTGCCATGTGGTGCTGAGAAGAAGGTATATTCCTTTTTATCCCTATTTATTTTTCTCCATATGTCTATTAATTCTAATTTTTCTAAGATTTCATTCACTTCTTTCACCTCTTTCTTATTTATTTTTTGGTTTGATTTATCTAAATTTGATAATGGTTGGTTTAAGTCTCCCACTAATATGGTTTTACTGTCTATTTCTTCCTTCAATTCTCCTAGTTTCTCCATTAGAAATTTGGGTGCTATATTATTTGGTGCATACATGTTGATTAGTGATATTTCCTCATTATCTAAAGTCCCTTTTAACAAAATATAATTACGTTCCCTATCCCTTTTGACAGGTCTATTTTTGCTTTGGCTTTATCAGATATCATGATTACCACTCCTGCCTTCTTTCTGTCAGTTGAGGCCCAGAAGGTCTTACTCCATCCTTTAATTCTGACCTTGTGGGTGTCTACCCACCTCATGTGTGTTTCTTGAAGACAACATATGGTAGGGTTTTGGATTCTAATCCATTCTGCTATTTGTCTACGTTTTATGGGTGAGTTCATCCCATTCACGTTCAAGGTTATGACTGTCATTTGTGGACTCCCTGGCATTTTGATAACCTTCCCTAATTCTAACCTTTTTTCCTTCGGCTCTACCTTTTAGTCCAGTGATTTACTTTGAATCAGTCCCCCTTATCCCCTCCCTTGATATGTTTCCCTTTTTAGTCCCTCCCTTTTTGTTCCCACCCCTCCCCCCTCTCTTTCCCTCCCCTTTTGTTTTCCCCTTCCCCCCCTTGGTTTTCCCTTCTCCCTACCCTTGTTGGGTAAGATAGAATTCAAGATCCCAATGGATCTGGATGTTTTTCCCTCTCAGAGTTGATTTCCCTGAGAGTAAGGTTTAAGTAAAAATTCTCTTCGTCTCCTGCTTATAGGCATTTTCTTCCCCTCCCCTTCCCGTGTGAATCTTTGTGTGAGAATGATTATTCTATTTGGTCTTTCTTTTCCCCCTATTTACACATTACATTTTCCCTACCTGTTAGTATACATAGATTGATATAAATGTAGTCCTTATAGAAGAGAGTTTGAGTAAAAGAAGAAGATAACATTTTTCTCCTTTTCCCTTTCCTTCATATTTACCTTTTTAGGTATTCCTTGCTCTTTGTTTTTCAGTATCAAACTTTCCACAGAGCTCTGGGCTTTTCTTTGCAAAAAGTTGGAAGTCTTCTATTTTGTTGAATGCCCATACTTTCCCTTGGAAGTATATAGTCAGTTTTGCTGGATAGCTGATTCTTGGTTGAAGACCCAGCTCTCTTGCCTTTCTGAAGATCATGTTCCATGCCTTACGATCATTCAGAGTGGAACTTGCAAGGTCTTGTGTGACCCTGATTGGCATTCCTTTATATCTAAATTGTCTTTTTCTGGCTTCTTGCAGGATTTTTTCTTTTGTTTGAGAGTTTTGGAATTTGGCAATTACATTCCTGGGAGTTGTCTTTTGGGGGTTTAGTGTAGAGGGTGTTCTGTGAGCTCTGTCAGTGGCTGTATTGCCCCCTTGTTCTAGAATCTCTGGGCAATTTTCCCCCGTGACTGGGTCAGGTTGTTTTCAGGAAGCAGCCTTCAGAATAGCCAGCCCTGGGGTCCTTTTGCCAGTCCTGAGGGTTGCTGTTGTTTCCAAAGACCCTGCTCTCTGAGGGGGAGGGGCCGCAGCTGAGGGCTCCTGATAAGAAGATTAGCTTTCCCTGGATTGAATTGAGTGTGCCCTGAGGCAGGGACTTGAGACTTGGATGGAGGGATCCAGCCAGGGGGTTACAAGCTCCCCCCCCACTCTCTGTTTCCCTGCTGTCTGGGTGCCCCCGCGACTGGGTCAGGTTGTTTTCAGGAAGCAGCCTTCAGAGTAGCCGGCTCCCGAGGCCCTTTTGCCAGTCCTGAGGGTTGCTGTTGTTTCAGAAGCCCCTGCTCTCTGAGGGGGAGGGGCCGCGGCTTCCCGGAGCTCCGAGGGCTCCTCCCAGGGGGTTACGAGCTCCCCCATCTCTCTGTTTCCCTGCTGTCTGGGTGCCCCCTCCACTGGGTTGGGTTGTTTTCAGGAAGCAGCCTTCAGAATAGCAGGCCATGGGGCTCTGAGGTTGCCTCTGCTGCCTTGGACTCGGACTTAGCGCTCTGGGTTGGGGGGGATAGGTCCTAGGACCTTCCTTCTGCCTACCCTTTAGGTCCGAGTGGTCTCGGGTTCTGGCTTTTGGGGGGGGCCGTACCTTTTGATCCAGGTCCAGGTCCAGGAGGAGGACTCCCGGGGTCTATGCTGTTGATCATTTTGAATTTCGGTGTCCTAGGAGCATTCGGTTTGAGATCGGTAAGGAAGGGTTTCAGGAGATCTGAACTTTAGCTTTCTCTAAGCCACCATCTTGACCGGAAGTCACTCTTCCAACAAGGAAGTCTAATAGGCTGAGGTGAAGGGGAGAGGGAAGACGGGGATGGAGGGAGGGGAGACAGCCTAGACAACCGCCTAGAGAGTGGAGACCGGCTGTTGAATTCACAGGACAAGCAAGTATGGAATTGGATTTGGCTGGAACACACAGTGTGTGGAGGGCAGCACTGTGAAAGAAACCTGGAAGGGTAGGAAGGAGCAGCCTGTCGAAGGCCTGAAATGCCTGGCTTTCTCCTCTGTCTTGTGGCCAAAAAGGAGCCGCTGAAGGATTCTGAGCAGGGGAGTGGCATGGCCGGAACCGTGCATTAGGAAGATTATTTGGACAGTCTAGTGATCCAGAGATTGGGAAGGGCAAAGACTGGAGGCAGGGAGAGCCCTAGAGACGCTACATCAGTGGTCCAGGCAAGAGGCTGTCCCAAGGCCCAGGACCGGCATGCTATCTAGTACCTGTGTCATTCCTACTTGTGGAATGAGTGAGAAGCCATGAGGGCCTGAACTCTAGTGGATGGAGAGAAGGGAAGGCGTACAAGAGTAGGGTTCGAATTGATAGCACTTGGGGTGGGGAGAAGGAAGAGTCAAAGATTGGACCAAAGAGGCTGGGAGGATAGTGGTGCTCTGAACAGAAAAGGGTGAGTTTAGAGAATGGGTGGGTTGAGGGAGGAAGATGAGGGGCATTCAGCTTTGAACTGAGGGAGTTGGGAGGAGAATCAGTGGGCCTGGATGGGTCAATTTTGGAGTTGGTCACCTGCCTAGAGAGAAGTGAATCCATAGGAGGGAATGAGCTCACTGGGGATGAGCAGCGAGAAAGAAGAGAAGAGGGCCTGCAATAGAATTGGAGGGAATAGCCCCAATTGGGGAGTAGGAGGAGGACAATGAGCCAGTGAAGGTGCCTGGGGGAGTGGTCGGACAGCTAGAACATCAAAGTGCCAAATCATGGAAACCTGACAAGGAGAGACTGGACTGGAATGGGGAGTGTCAGCTTGGTGGCAAATGTTACAGCAGTTTGCAGGAGGATGAGGACCTGAGAAAGGCCCTTAGGAAAATGAAGAGGTCCTTATTGACCTGTAGAGAGAACAGGCTCAGGAGAACGGTGAGTCTGGGAGCCACATTGCAAAAGGTTAAGCAGGAAATGGGGGATTAGGAAGTACCAAAGATCCTTTTCTCAAAATTCAGCAGAGGCTGGCATGGGAAGATAGCTTGAACAAATGTTAGGGCCTAGGAGAAAGCTGGTTTTCTTTGTTTGGGTTTAGTTTCTCAGGATGGGCAGATCTGAGTGTGCTTTTAGGCACTGGGGAGAAAGAGAGGCCATCTTGGAGCAATTGGGAGGTGATGATTGATAAGACAAGTTCCTGAGAGAAAGAGAGGAGTTTCCTAAGAATCGCATACTCATTCAACTTCTTGGTTTTCTTCTCTCTTCTCCCCACCCCTAGTTGAAAAAATGAAAGAGTTAAAACGGATTTACGAAATCTTCCAAGACAGTTTTCACAAAGTGTCCCTTTCCCAGTTCTTCAGCTCTTTGGGACTTGGTTGCCACTGTTGTTTGGGAAAGGAGAGGGAGGACACTGGTCATGAGGCAAGCTCCCTTCTTGGTCTAAAAGTAATCTTTCTCTTTTCTTAATATCAGCTTGACAAGCACCAGCAAAGGGACAAACAAGGATGAGGATGGTACATGAATCCCAAATGTGGCGTTGTGCTCCTTACTTTCTAAGCGGCATATCATAAATTGCCACGTTAGTTTCCAAGTGATCTTGCTTATCTTTGTCTCCTTCTGAGCTGCCTTCTGTTCTCTTCTATGTATTTTTAAAAAATACCTCCCCAATGAATCTTTCTATTGTTTTGGGGGGGGGCTATAGTATGGCAAGAAGAATGAAACTATCTTATAAGAAATAATGTCAGTCAAGCAACATGAATCTGGACATTGGCCATATGCCAAAATGGCAGCCCCTTCTGTACTGTAAATGTTTCCCCTCTCTTTTGGGAGGGGGCACCAGGCCAGCCACTTGTCCTCTCTACTTATAGTTGCTCATTTCATTGATTGCAATTCTTAAGTGTTTCTACGGTATTTTTACAGTATTAATTATTGTACAAATTATGCTCCTGCTTCTGCTTACCTCATTTTCCATCAGTTCATTCACGTCTTCCCCAGTTTCTCTGAATTCATCATTTCTTCTGATTGAGTAATAATAGCATTCCTATAAGATGTATAGTCTGCAAAGTGCTTTACAGATATTGCCTCATTTCATCTTCACAATCCCTAGGAGTCTGGTGCTATCCTTATTTTACAGGTGAAGCAATTGAGGCAGACGGAGGGTTAAGTAACTATTGCCTGATTCCCTACTGCATATAAACACACCCATGTCTCCCTCATCCTCAAAGATTCTCACTTAAATTGTTTCTCCTCAATAGTTATTGTTCTCTTTTTTCATGGCTAAATTCTTCCATACAAAGTCCAGTTGGTACCCCCATTTCCTCAGTCTCTTCTGGATGTTCTACATTCTGGCTTCAAACTTTATCGTTCAATTGAAACTGCTCCTACCATAGCTGAGAGATGATTTTTTAACCCCTCATCTTCCATCTTGGAATCAACACTATGTATTGGTTTCAAGGCAGAAGAATGGTAAGGGTTGGACAATGGGGGGTAAGTGACTTTCCCAGGGTCACCCAGCTAGGACGTGTCTGAGGCCAGATTTGAACCTGGGACTTCCTTCCCTAGGTCTGGCTCTCCATCCACTGAGCTACCCAGCTGCCCCCAGATGCCAGATCTACTGGCCTTTTAAACCTTGTCCTTCTCAAACTCTATGCAGCCAAGTTTTGGATGCTATCAAACAGCCTCTTCCCCTTGGTACTGTCTCCCTACTTGGTTTTTGTGACACTACTCTCTCCTGATTCTCTTCCTATTTCTATGACCCATGCTCCTTCAGGGCACACCTACTAATTGGAGGGATCCCCCAAGGCTCTGTCCTGGGTCCTCTTCTCTACACATTTTCCCTTGGCGATCTCATCAACTCCTACAGATTCCATCATCATCTATGTTCAGGTGACTCGTGGGTCCACATATTCAAGTCTGGTCTTTCTCTTGAACTAGACTTGAGGATCCCCAGATGTCTATTGGACACCCATACCTATATTCCTCTAGACACCTGAGAATCAATCTGTTTAAACAGAGCTCATTTTCTTTCCTCTCAAGCTCTCTCCTCTTCTCAGCCTCCCTATTACTGTCCAGAGCACCATTGTTCTTCCAGTCCCCAAGGCTTACAACCTTGGTGTCATCCACACATCCAATCTGTTACCGAGTCTTGTCTCTACTTTCAGTATCTCTGTTATAGAGAGCACTTTCTTCATTCCCACAGCTACCACCCTGGGGCAGGCAGGCCTTCATCACCTCCTAGCTGGAAAATCGTAGAGGCCTTCTCTTAGATCTCCCCGACTTGAGTGTCTCTCCACACTCAGGGGAGAGATCCTTTCCCTCTTCGTTTGATCTCTGGAGTACAGGCCCAGTTGTGGTCTTACTGGGTACACATACTATCGTGGTATGTATATACTCCTGAAGTCCAGTGACTTTGGAACATGGCGCCAGATCAGCTAGGCCACTTCACCCATCCGCCAGCATTGAGCTTGACTTTCCATCCTCCCACAGCCCCTTGGACAATGATATTTTGCTTTCTTGGTCATTCTCCCAATCTGAAGTGGGATTTTCAGGAAGCTGGCATATATTGAGTGTCCACTGTGTGCCAGGCCCTGTGCCAGTGCTGGGGAAATGAAGAAAGGCAGAAGACGAATCCCTGCTCTCAACAGGCTCCAAATCTAATGGGGAAGACAACCTGGAGACAAACATCTCTGTACAAACAAACAAAAATATATACGTATAGCCTTTTGCATAGATATGCTTTTATATAAAACATACATATACTTTCTTTACATACACATATATACTCATAGATACATTTTACATACATACACTTATATTTATATTCTTTTGAAAATATAACCTTTTAAATAGATATACTTTTATAGATATACTTTTGTCTTTTATGTGTTTATACATATACACAAATATTTTAGGAATATGTTTTAGATATACTTTAATCTATTTTATGTACATATGTATTTTTATAGTTTTATGTATATATTATATACTTTCATATATACTTTTCTGTATATATTTGTATACTTTTATAGACATACTTTTGTAGATATCTAGTTCTTTATTTTTATATATATTTATATTATATACTTTTATTAATATATCATATATATTATATTATCTATATTATATACTTTTATATAGACTGTAGGATAATTTGAAGTGTTCTCAGAGGGAAGACACTAAGATTAAGGAGCACTGGGAAAGGCTTTTTGTACAAGATGGGACCTTAGATGTATCTTCAAGATGAGACAATGTGTTCCAGGCATAAGGCACAGCCTGGGGAAATGCCTGGAGTTGGGAAATGCAGTGTTGTGTGTGAGGAACAGGAGGGGGACCAATGTCACTGGATCACAAAACACAGAGAGGAATATGGTATAAGAAGACTGGAAAGATAGGAAGTGCTCATATTGTAAAATGGCAACAGAAGGTAAAGGATGGGCAGCTGGGTGGCTCAGTGGATTGAGAGCCAGGCTTGGAGGCAGGAGGTCCTAGGTTCAAATATGGCCCCAGACTCTTTACTGGCTAGGTGACCTTGTGCAAGTCATTTAATCCCAATTGCCCAGTTGCAGCTCCTCTGCTTTGGAAGCAATACACAGTATTAGTTCTAAGACAGAAGGTAAGGGTTTATTTGATGACTGGAGAGATCAGTTTGGGTGGGTAATGAGGGTAGAAGCCATGCTCCAGTGAATGTTGAAAAGAGTGAAATTTAATGGTAAAATTCAAAATGAGCCTGCTCAAACATGGAATAATCCACATGTGCAGCAATAAACATGTCACAACACACATAGCACATGTACCATGGGCAACCTTTAGTCCCATCACCTTTCTTCATATGTAACAACATCTTCGAGTTTACCTGTCCCATCACCACTTAGCCTAATGACTGGCCTAGTGAAGCTAGTTCCCTTCTCACTGAATGAGCTTTCTCTTCCTGTTCCCAAACTAGTCATTGGTATAGGCAGTGATGGTGAACCTTTCAGAGATCAAGTGCCCAAACTGCAACCTCACACCACATGTGAGCCGCCCCCTTACCCCAGACAGGAGAGGGAGGGAGTGCTCCCATTCAGCTGCTGGGAGGAGGAGTAGGTGAGGTGAGGAATGTCCTCAGTGAGTGTGGGGAGGGGGAAGGAAGTGGCCCAAGTGATCTGCTCCCCTCTAGCTCTGCCACCTGTGAGCCACCCACCTTACTCCATGTGTGCTCCCACTGGGCTGCTGGGCAGAGGGGCGGATCACGTGAGAAATTTCCTTAGGCACATGTGGAGAGGGAGAGGGAAGCAGCCTTCTCTGGCACGTGTGCCATAGGTTTGCCAACATGGGTATACAGTGACCATCAGGATCATTAGAGTCTACATCTGGGCCAGCAGCAGTTGACACTGGCCATCAATATGTTTGAGATCTGTGAATTGACTTTGACCCACAGATGCTGGAAATGTCTAGCCATTTCTGATAGGAAAAGAATTGGCCTTTCTAGGCAGTTCTCTTGCCCCCATCAAATCTTTGTTTAACAGGTAGGCTGTCTGGTTTTTTCCCTTTCTTTGCTGAGAAATCCTCAAGTCTCTGGGCCTGCTCACTAGAAAGTCTAACTAACTCTCCCAAGGCTAGAAGGGGTTGCAGTGAATATTCCTGATAGAGTCCCCTCCATTCTGGGGGCTATTTGGTAAAGAGGCTAGCTGCCAGGTCTCTCGATACGGGTTCACTCTCTCCTGGTCAGCTAAGTGGCGAGTGCCTCGAAAGTCAAGATCTCTCCGCAAAGTCTGGTCTATTTGTTGCTCATTGGTGCCCTGCTAGAATTTTGACTGAGTTCCACTCAGTGCTGGCATTCCAGGGAGCACCGGAGGCCCTGGATGTACTAGAACCAGTGTTCACTTTCCTCTTGATGCCCATAACTAACTTGGGAAATTGAGAGCTTATTTTGCCATATCCCAGTATGGAGTCTTTGTTACTCTACCCAACAAATCAAGGCCATTTCAGAGGCTTTCGTTTGACTCGAAAACAGGTCATAAAAACAACGGAAAATGACAGTACCTTGGAATCTGCTCCCCAGGACAGTACTGCAGGTCACATTCTCAGTTGGTTTGGCCATTGGACGTCTAAAAGCCAAAGTGGGCTCGACACATGAGGAACTGATGATGGGGTCAGTGTGACATGACTGTGATCTCCTTCCATGGTTTTACCTCAGTTTCCTGAATCAGATTTTGGCTTCTGTATGACCAAGGCTGCATTTCCTTTGCCAGTATGCCAGTATTCCAGGACTAGCACCTTGGGTGTGAGGGCTTGCTGAGCCCTTTTCAGCACATATTACCTGCCACCCAAATAGAGGAGGCAGTTAGGTGGCTCAGTGGATGGAGATCCTGGCCTAAAGACTGGAGGTTGCTGGGTTCCAATCTTGCCTCAGACTCTTCCTAGTTGTGTGACCCTGAGCAAGTCACTTGACCCCCCATTGCCCAGCCCTTACCACTCTTCTGCCATTCTAAGACACAACGTAAGGGGAGTTTTGGGGGGGGAGACATTTTTCGCCACTGAGATTTCAAACTTAAGACCAGACTCATTTGAATGCAAAGGGCCAGGTAAGGAATAGAAGCAAAGGGAGGCCTTCAGGATTTGCCATGACAACAGCAACAACAATGTAATCTTTAAAAGCCTTCAAAGTGACTCTCAGGAAAACCTGTAGCTTACAGATTGAAACTGTAAACCCAGATGTTCATAGGGGAAAAATCCAATTTAAACTCATTGGAGGCCAGCAAAAACATCAACAAAACACCAGGGGGCTGCTGGGCCATACAAGAGCTGTAGCTCCCATAGTCTTTGGAACAAATAGACCGAGTGCTCCCACACTGGCTGTGGGTCTTTTTCTGGACTTTGAATCCATCAGCTCCCTCACAACAAATGCACAACACAAGCAGCCCCTTAGCACGAGTCCTCTGGAATCGTGGTCAGTCATTGGGCTGCTCAGAGCTCTCAAGTCTTGCGAAGTGGTTTTTGCTTTAGGTTTTTACTGGGTAAATTCTTCTTCTAGTTCTGCTCACTCCACTCTGCCTGAGTTCACAAATGTTAGCCCAGGTGCCTCTGAAACCATCCATGTCATCATTTATTGCAGCACAATGATATTCTGTTATATTCACATGGCATCATTTGTGTTCATCCCCCAATAAATGGGGGATGCTTTATAGAAAGAGCTCCAGTAATAGTTTTCTCTGAATTTTAGTTTATGGGGGCAGCTGGGTGGCTCAGTGGATAGAGAGACAGGCCTAGAGATGGGAGGTCCTGGGTTCAAATCTGGCCTCAGACTAGTCCCAACTAGCTGTTGGGACCCTGGGTAAGTCACTTAACCCCCATTGCCTACCTTTACTGCTTTTACATCTTGGAATCAATACTAAGACAGACTTCTAAGACTCTAACTGATTCTAAGACAGAAGGCAAGGGTCTAGAATAAAAGTTTATAGTGACTTTGGGACCATAGATCCAAATTGTTTTCTATAATGTCTGAACCAATTCACAACTCTACTAATAAGGCATTATGTGTCTGCCTCCCCACTACACTTCCCCTCCTTACTAAATACTCTGGTTCAATTTCCTTCCCAATATGGAGAAATCCATCTCATTGTGCTACCTCTCAGGTGTTCTATGATCATTTCTCTTCTTTCCAATATGGAAGCTAAACTCCCAGAGGACCAACCTGCTACATCGGGCAACAGTCATGCAGGATTGACTCCCTTGAAGGGAGGCTGAGCAGTTCACCAAGGGCTAAGCCCCAGGTGTCCTCCATGATTCTGCTGTTGCTTCTGGTTCTGCTTCTGGCTGTGGTGGCAGTTTACTAAGAAACTACCCTACTGTCCCCTTTGGGGGATGAATGAGTAAAGCATATACAGCTAATCGCCAACTAGGAAGAGATACAAATGTGCTCTGGGTTTAGGGAACTTTCCTCTGAAGATAACTGTAAGCAATCTTGTGAATAGTAACTGTGAATTGGCATCATTTTATGTGATCACGGAAGATGGAGTATATATTTTCTTTAATCTGCATGAACTTTCCAAACTCCCCCAAAGAAGAATTATAAACAAGAAAACACGACTATCTCCAGAGACCTAGATAGTAACATGTCTCAGGAAGTAACAAGCTAATGAGTTAATAGCAGAGAAGATTAGTTACTATAACACTGAGCACCCTCCCCACCATTAGCCCACAGGGTTGTAAAACAGGACCCACAGGCTCATGCTCTGGGATCCACTCTGTAGCTTCCATTATCTAAGGCTACAAGTAGCAGAATTCAACTCTGCCAACAAACCTCAGTGTGGAAGAGCTTATTTTACCTGGGATGGCATCATTTTGTTATTACAGCACTTGGTCAGAAGTAACTGAAGCAGGGCACCAGTATGTGGCATAGCTCAGCTGAAAAAGGGGGCTGCAATCCAAGTGATGCCAGGACTGCCCTGCCAGAAATCACAGAGGTGGGATGAGAGGGAGGTGTAGGGACTGAGCCTGGTGAGAAAATTCATTCCCCAGCATGGGAGGGGACTAAGACTGTTTTGAGGCCCAGCCCTTAGGAGATCTGCTATCAAAGGAGAAGGAGTCAGAAAGTGAGTGATAGGGGAATATAAGGGGGAAAGTCTGAAATTACCAAAGCTCTCAGGAGGAAGAAAACTCCCTTAAAAACCTTTGGCACAAAAATTGGAAAACGAGGGGATGCCCATCAATTGGGGAATGGCTGAACAAATTGTGGTATATGTTGGTGATGGAATACTATTGTGCAAAAAGGAATAATAAAGTGGAGGAATTCCATGGAGACTGGAACGACCTCCAGGAAGTGATGCAGAGCGAGAGGAGCAGAACCAGGAGAACATTGTACACAGAGACAAACACACTGTGGTATAATCGAACGTAATGGACTTCTCCATTAGTGGCAGTGTAATGCCCCTGCACAATCTGCAGGGATCAAGGAGGAAAAAACACTATCCATAAGCAGAGGACAAACTGAGGGAGTAGAAACACTGAGGAAAAGCAACTGCCTAACTACAATGGCTGAGGGGACATGACAGAGGAAAGACTCTGAGCAAACACTCTGATGCAAATCCTAACAACATGGCAATGGGTTCGAGTCAAGAACACATATGATACCAGTGGAATCACGCGTCGGCCACAGGGGGTGGGAGGGAGGAAAAGAAAATGATCTTTGTCTTTAATGAAAAATGCATGGAAATGATCAAATAAAATACTATAAAATTAAAAAAAAACCTTTGGCACAAACAGATAAAACAACAAGGAAGATAAAAAACAGAAGGGAATATGGCCCCCGTGATATCCAAATGAATCCAAAGAGAACATGGAATCATAGAAGGATATTCCTGAGTGGCTCAAGAGAGAAACAGGAATCATGAGAGTAAAAATTTTGGTCTGCACAGCAGAAATAATTAGCAGAATATAAAAACTTGAATCCACAGTAGTAAGACTCCAATGATTCTAAAGAGAGAACAACTAATTTGGAAAACAATTATAGAGGTGTGATGGACAAAGAGAAGCAAAAAGAAATAATATTCAGAAAATACAAGATACTAGCAAAACATACTAATCTCTAACATAGTATATTTAGAGAGATAAATTAAGGATCCTAAGTTTTCCAGAAGAACACAATTTTAAAAAAACCCTGAACGTCATCATTCAAGAACGAATGTAAAGAAACTGCTCTGACTTCTGAATACTCAGAACAAAGTGCCAATTGAAAGACTCGTCAGATTACTTCCAGAAAAAAAACAAAACTATGCTGAAAAATGTAAGATACATGGTGGCAAAGTGGAACAGCTCAATGACAAGAACCAAATTCAAAAAGTGACGAAGAGAAAGACCTTCAACTATAAAAGAAAAGAATTTAAGAACACAAACAAAAGAACACAAATTAAGTTACACAGAACTATTTCTCTCCCACCAAAAACTACAGAAAAGGACTCAAGATAACATACCCTGTAGGGGCATTTGAAGCATTCATATCCCCCCTCAAATGAGCAGATCAGTCTTTTGCCAACACCCCATACCATAGAAACACAAAAATGGTAAATAAATCCAGTTACCAAAGAAGACACAAGTCCCAACAACAACAACAACAACAACAACAACAACAACAACAACAACAACAACAACCTAGAAAGAGAAATATATGTATGGAGTTAAAAAAACAAATTAGGAATAAAATACCAAAAAGAAATGATTAAAAGGTTTCTATCTAAAAGTACATAAAGAGACTTCTCTTTTCTCAGCTGTGTCCATTTAGGGTCTTGGTGCAACTTGCATCATGGCCTCAGTTCGCTTTGTGCTTTGGTGCTTCGAGAGAGACGGGGCCTAGAGTCTTGTTAGTCTCAGCTTCCTGTCCGTGTCTGCTTCCCCCTTCATCCCCTTCCTTCTCCCCACGGAGACCCAGCTGTCAGAGCCTCTGCCTGAGAGCTGCTTGAGACTGCTAGTATATCACTAGCTGCAGAATGTTCCCTTTTGACATCTTTGTCCTATCTGCATAACTTCTATAGGCGTTCACTGTGGGAATCAGAGTTCTTCATATCTAGAGAAACACTTGGATCACAGTCTTTCATGGCATCCAGAGAACCAGATGTGCCTGCCATTGAGCACAGTGCAGGTGGGCTTCTAGGCAAGATGTCCCTACCAATTGGAATGCACCGTCGGGCATTCAGTTATGATGATGTCTTGGAGGATCCCACACCGATGACTCCGCCTTCATCAGACATGTGCAGTAAGGTTCTATGGAAAAAGCCGGTCATCCCAGATTGGAAGTACCAACAGCTTTCCAAGGTTGAGGATGGAGAACCTAGTTTGTCCTCTCCTTCCATAACCCCCTCAGCTTCCAGTGACCAAATGAACAAGGTCCCAGTGATGAAGGCCAAAGCTACGCATGTCATCATGAATTCTCCAATTACCAAACAGACACAAGAGAGCATCCAACGCTTTGAACAGCAAGCAGGATTGAGACGCAGGATATACTCCCCATAAAGGCCTCACCACAGAAGAAGCCAAGTACCATCGTGTGGCGGAGGCTGTCCATAAATTGAAGTTGCAAAATGGAGAAATAACAGATGATAGATTGACTGTTTCAGCCCAGTCCACTCCAGGTAGCACACCCCATTCTTCTCCCAGGCAAAAGCCCAGAGGTTGGTTTGCTCATGGATCTTCTCATTCTTTACCGGGCCTAGACATCAGCAGTATGGACTCTGGAAATGCAGATAGAGACAAACCCTCATCTGAAAAATGGAGCCTTTTTGGACCAAGAACCCTTCAGAAATCCGATTCAGGTTTCAGTATCCAGTCCTACAGAGGTACGCAGAAACCATCACCAATGGAGCTCATTCGGGCTCAGCCTACTAGAATTGCAGAAGACCCAGCAGCCTTCAAACCACCTAAGATGGACCTTCCAGGAATGGAAGGAAAGAAACCAGCTCCAGGGGTCCATAACCTCAAACCAAGAGGCATGAATGTGTTGACTCCCACAGGGTTCTGAAGCTCCCTTTTCATATGAGCAAAGTTGCTTTTCCTGCTGCCCCACAGTTATGTAGAGAGGGTCGTATAGACAGACTTTTCCTTCTTCCTATCCACCTTGTACTTGACCTAGGAAAGATGTCATCCATTTACAATTCTGCTGATGAAGATAGTATTCCGAGGAGGTCGTGACTGTTTCTTTAAATATTTGTAGCAAAACTTGATTCTTCTAGTACTAAAAGATCTATTTTGTAATGACCCAAAGTTGATCTGAATAACTTCTCACAACAGTCAGCCACACCCAACTACTGATCTCTAGAACTAGATTGCAAGGGATAAGGGGAATAATTAAATTATTATTTTTATATTTTAATATTTATATATTTATAATTATATATTATATTATTATGTATTATCAATATATAATATTACACATTATGAAATGTAATATTAAATATAGTCTATATTAAATGTTAAGTATTTAATATTTATCTATTTATCTATTATATTATTATTATATATTATTTTTTTAATTAAATAATTAAAATCTGGTAGACTTTGTTCTACATATTTATCCAAGATAAATATATTTGTTTGATAAATAATATTCCCATTTTCCAGCTGAGATGCTGCATGCTTCTTTAGAGAATCAAGGCTGGTCTAGAATCAAAGCAGTGTAAAAAAATAAGCGATCATTGTTCACTTTGGAAATAAGACTAGCAACTGATTCTGTTATTAAGGGAGATTCGGTGCGATGTTTTGTGCTGT